>NC_041388.1:342471104-342620255 GCF_002162155.2 Triticum dicoccoides | reverse complement strand
CTCCCACTTAGAGACTTAGCTGCAGTCAGGTACTCGCCTAAGTTTGAAAAATCCTACCGAGTGGAGAGCAACCCTCCCACTTGGGGGCTTAGCTGCAGTCCAGTACTCGCCTAAGTTCTCCCACTTAGAGACTTAGCTGCGGTCAGTCACTCGCCTAAGTTTGAAAAATCCTACCGAGTGGAGAGCAATCCTCCCACCCGAGGGCTTAGCTACAGTCCAGTACTCGCCTAAGTATGAAATGCATCTCAATCCTCAAGAACGACTAGGCGCAGGTCGACTGCCACCTTCTCCTGGAGAGCTTCGCCACAAATACAATGTGCGCTCCGTCCCAGTCTGCAGTAACAGGGTGTGGGTCGACCGCCGCCTTCCCCTGGTGAGCTTTGCCACAAATACAAGACATGGGTCGTCTGCTTCCCTCTCCTTCGGGGCTGCGCTGCGAATACAGAAAGTTGTCTCGAATGAAGAATGTTTTCACTCAGCAGGAGACTCATAAAGATATTCAAAGGTAAACCAAGTTGAGATAAAATTCTAAAGGTTCTGGATCACGGATCAAGGTACTCGGGCATGCAGCCCGAAAAAAGTTTAATGGTTACAAAAACCACTCGGCATTCCGAGGCAAATTTAAGGTAGGACACAAGAGTTTATTCACTCTGCGGGAGGAGGGCTGGCAGGCTCAACGAACTTGTCCAGGTCGACGCCATCGGCAATCCGAGTGGCGGCAGCTATGAAGGTCTCCATAAAAGTTCGGAAGTCATGCTTCTGGGTGTTTGCGACCTTGATTGCGGCCAGCTTGTCTTATCGCACCTCCTTGCAGTGGACACGAACCAAGGACAGAGCCACATCGGCGCCACAACGATCAGAAGACTTCTTCCACTCCTGCACTCGGTCAGGGATTCCGTTAAGTCGAGCCATCAGAGACTCAAGATCGTTTTGGAGCGTAGCCTCTGGCCAGAGTGCCGAGTCGATCGGTGACATGGCGACCTTCAGTCGAGCCAAGTAGTCCACAGCACCGTCGATGCGAGATTCCAGTCGGAGCAGATTCATGGCAGTTTCATCTTTCACTGAAGAGTTGATTGGATCCAAACCTGGTTCGATCCTCCCAGTCTCTTCTTCAAAGTTCTGGCAAAACTCTGCATTCACGATCCAAGGATAAGTCAATCTTCATACACTGAGTCGACACAAAAAAAATCAGTCAGAACTAAATGTGCACCTTCAAGCTTGATATACAACTTCTTGGCAAGGCTCCTCAGGTAGCTCTCCAGATCGTCCCTCCTGCGAGCGATGCCTTCCATCTTTTCGCTCAGGTTGAGGTTTTCGTTCTTCCAGCGTGCACACTCCCTATTGGCTTCATTCAGAGCAGTCTTCAGCCTTGTATTCTCTTCTTCCAACTGGCCGACTGAAGCCAGCTTCTGTCCAGCCAGAGCGGTCCTGTCGTCGGCCTCCTTCTGGGCAGCAACCAAATCTTGATCTTTTTTCGCCAAAGCTTCCCTTAGTTTTTCTGCAAAGAAATGACGATTGATTCAGAAATAGCAGAAGGATGCTCGAGCTGAAAACTGACCAGTCGACAAACTTGTCTTACCAGCGACGCCGTCTTTGACAGTCTGCAGTTCTGTCCTGGCCAGCTCCAAGTCAAGTTTCAGTTGAATCTGCTGCCTCTCCAAATCAGTGAAGCGAGCTCCAAGATCACAAGATTTCTGAAATCAAAGGGGAGAAATTATTCCATAGCAAAAACGACAAATACTAAGACTATAGTCGACTGCCCGCAGTCCACCATAGTCTCGGGGACTACACCCAGTGGGTGCACTTTGCGTGCCCCCACCGGTTCTGATTCCACTCGACCGGCCCGCCGGAGTCGAGTTCAAAAAAAAAGAGACAAAGTAGAACTCAGACCACAGTCGACTGCCAGCAGTCGACCGCGGTCTCGGGGACTACACCCAGTGGGTGCACTTTGCGTGCCCCCACCGGTTCTGATCCCACTCGACCGGATCGAGCGGAAGAAACAAACTACCAGTTCGGTTTTACTCGACAAAATACAAAGACTATGTTCGACCGCCAGCAGTCCGCCGTAGCCTCGGGGACTACACCCAGTGGGTGCACTCAGCGTGCCCCCACTTGTCCAAAACTTCAATCGACGCACCCAGTGGGTGTACAGATGCAAAGATTTTTGGAAAGAATCTTCAGATAGCCGACTAACCTGAACGTTGCTCTGGAGAGCCGAGCTGGCATCATAGGCGGCTTGGCTGGCGTCCCGCACCGTCTTCATCTTCTCCATCATAATGCCCGCCTGGCGTATGGCTTCCCTAGCAGCATTCACCTCGTCCTCTGGGACATGATGGGTCGCAAAAACTAAAGGCGGGTCGACAGGGGCCTGAGCAGCCACGAAGAAGGCAAGGCACTCGACAGGGGCTCGGCGAAGGTAACAGAACCCTGATTGACGTCACCAGTGTCCTGAACGACTGGTTCCGCCCTCGGCGTCGACTGTGGCGCCTCGCTTGCAGGAGCTCGCCTATTCGTCCTTGTCAAAGGCCTCTCGGGCTCTTCATCGTCATCAGGGAGGTCAATAATGTTGGGAGTTGTGCAAAGTTCAAATTGCCAAAATCACGTCACCCAATGATGCACGATGCAGTTGAATCGACCAAAGAAAGATAGTATGGCAGAAATCATACTCGGATTAGAAGTGACCGCATCCTCCATCACCTCATCATCATCCCTTTAAGCTGAGGTCCCGGAAGTGGCAGTGCTAACAATTCCAAAGTTCGTCCAGTTAAAACAAGAAAAACAAACAGCGCGGAGCATCGAGTGAATACAAGGAGAGACACTCACGCGGAGGCGACAGGGATATCGATCTTAATCTTTGGCAGCGCCTTCCGAGTCTTCGGTTCTGCAACTTTGGGGTGCTTTGGCGCCTTCTCAGTCGGGGTTGGTGAAGAGACCCGAGGACGCTTCAAAGACTGACCAGCCTGAGCAGTTGCCTTGTCGCGGGCACTCGGCCGTTCTTGGTCAAGCTTGGATCGTCTCTCTATGCAAGGAGGCGACTCGACTTCTTCCCCATCACTTGAGTCGTCACTTCCACCATCCCCTTCACCATCGGAAGTCCACTCGCCACTTTCGCCACCACTCGCCTCTCCTTCCAGAGCTTGCTCTTGCTCCCCGTTGGGCATCGAATACATTTCAATAATGGCCTGAAAGAAAGCAGGGAGAACAAAGTCAGTCGACGCAATACAGACAGCTGCGCGAGTGAATTCAGATTATAAGCAAAAACTCAGAATCAGACCTGCTCTAGTGCACGCGACTGGTCGAATGGGGGAACTCTCCTGGCTCCTCTGGGATTGTCCTTGTTCTCGGTAATGCTCGACAGCCACTTCTCCAGCGTGTCGTCATCGACCTCCTCCGGGTGGATCCGAGTGGAGTCTTCTAGACCCGAATACATCCACATCGGGTGGTCTCGGGCTTGGAAAGGCTGGATGCGCCGCTGAAGGAAGACCTCCAAGAGATCCATACCAGTGACCCCGTCACGAATGAGCTGGACCACTTGGTTGACCAACACCTTCACGTGCGCCTTCTCCTCCGGGAGCACCTTCAAAGGGGAGGGTTTTTCCACTCGGTCCATGGTAAAGGGAGGGAGGCCAGTCGATTGCCCTGGCGTTGACTGGTCTTTGCAGTAGAACCAGGTCAACTGCCATCCGCGAACTGAATCGGGAAGAATCATGGCCAGAAAGGAGCTTTTTCCCCTCGTTTGGATGCCAAGACCCCCACACATCTAGATCACTTGGATCCTCTCGTCACTCGGATTAGCCTTTTTCACTGTCTGGGAGCGACAAGTGAAAATATGCTTGAAAAGACCCCAATGGGGTCGACAACCCAAGAAGTTCTCACATAAGGAAATGAACGCGGCAAGATAAATGATTGAGTTGGGGGTAAAATGGTGGAGTTGAGCCCCAAAGAAGTTCAGAAACCCTCGGAAGAAAGGATGAGGAGGCAAGGAAAACCCACGGTCGACGTGGGTGGCAAGAAGAACGCGCTCACCCTCCCGGGGTTGCGGCTCAGATTCCTTCCCCGGAAGTCGCGCCGAGTCGTAGGGGATCAGCCCTCCCTCGGCCATGTCACCGAGGTCTTCTTGGGAGATCCTCGAGTGGATCCAGTCGCCCTGGATCCAACCCCTTGGCAGGCCAGTCCGCGAGGAAGATCCGCCCCGGCTCGTCGCCTTCCCCTTTGACCTCTCCGTCGCCTTCTTTGCCCGCTCCAGAGCCGTTTTCTTCTCCTTCACCATTGTCGCCGACGAGACGTGTGTGGCGCGGTGGCGCTGGTGCGAGAGCGAGCGCAGAGGAGAGGCGTGAGGAGGAGAAGAGATAATGGGGCGCACTGTTCGGGAGACTCCGGTCCAACGCCTTATATGAGGCCGCTTCCGAGTGGCTAACAGGTAGGCCCAGATGGCTCTGTCAAATCCCGTAATGACCGCACAAGCGATACGTGGCGAAAAAGGTGGCGCGGGGATCGAGGCGACTCCGCTCTATCCCGTCCGATTACTGCGGCCTCCCCCGTCCCGCGTGCTTCCCAAAATTTGAATCCCACTAAATCCACGGGCAGCAAATAACTTGTCAGACCAAAGATCTCCTCTGCACCGTCACTCGGAGCCTTACAAGTAAAGAAACTCAATCGGCGAAGAATTAAGAATGGATCAAGGCGACTGAAAAGGGAGTTGTTGTCATCACTCAGGTCCGTTGATCCAAAACAAGATATGCTCACGGCATAGAAAACGAGTCGGAGAAGTCCTCAACTCCTTCCCCACTCAAATCTCGATCCATTCGGGGGCTAATGATGAAGCTATGTACCTAGGGTAGGGTCACGGACCTGTCCTAACTGCCCTACCCAAGGACACCTCTAGAATAAATCACCTTTCAATCGACTTGAAGGTGTTCCACCCGACAGACTCGAAGTCACTCGACCAAGAAGCGATCACTCGACCAAGATCCAACCACTCGACGGCCAGGAGACCTAAAGTCACCCTGCATGCTAACGGTCAGTCATTAAATAGCTTTTATGGTCATCATGGCACTTTATTACTAGCGTTACCAGTAATGCCCTGCCTTAATGTACATTGAACCCTTCGTAATGTGGGCCGGCCGGGGTCCTGGCGCACTCTATATAAGCCACCCCCTCCTCCGAGACAAGGGTTCGCACCTCTGTAACTCATACTCACATAATCCAGTCGACCGCTTCCGGGCTCCGAGACGTAGGGTTTTTACTTCTTCCGAGAAGGGCCTGAACTCGTAAACCTTGCGTCCTTACAACTTCTCCATAGCTAAGATCTCGCCTCTCCATACTTACCCCCCTACATTACTGTCAGACTTAGAGCCACGACACTAACGCTCCCCAAATTTAGACATCGGCTCGGCTCATTCCCGCAACCCGCGGCGCGGCGCGGCGCGGCGGCGGAGGAGGAGCACGCGTGGATGTCCCTCTTGTTCTCATGCTCATACATGTGGGGAAAGAACCTCCCTTATAAAGAGGTCCAACTCCCTCTAAACTAGCAATGTGGGACTAAACTTTTGTTCCACCTCTTGCCTTGCACAAATGGGCTGCGTGGGCCTCTAGGATTTATTAGGAATTTCTGAAACTGTTATTGGGTTAGGCCCAAAATAGACAAAATTCCAGCACTTTTTTCTAGTAAATAAATAAAAGGGGTAGCAACCAAAATCATCCACTTGAAAGTCAATGACCCAAAATACAAATAATCGCCGTATGTTTCAAGTATAAGATGTTCTATTTATTTTCTTTAAAATTGAATGTAGGTAGATGCATCCATATTAAAATATCTAAAATATCATATAATTAGGAATGAAGGTAGTAAAATAAATGACTCATTAGTAAGAATACATCTTACATGATTTCACAACCCAAATTACAATGTTTTCGAAAAGGGGTGCTTTATTACTTAAAAGATTTAAGCATTACATTCGGCATCTGCATAACTAAGATGTACACAGCTAAATAATATCCTCTCACACAAAATAAAAATAAAAAGATGAATTACAACGAAACATGTACAGTCCGTATAACGCCTAATGTGGAGGGGGCAATCCTTAGATCATGATGCCACCCATGTTGGGTAAAAGTATCCCTCGTTGTAGCCTCCAATCGTGTATACACCTCCGTAAACAAGCCTCGATTCTTCAGCGTTGTAGAGAGGACCATAAACGAAGAGTCCCAATACATCTGTACATAACCTGCAACAGAGAAGTACTTTTATCATTAAAAACCTTATCATTTCTACATAGCCAAAGCGACCAAATAACGGCAAGCACTCCCACCCTGAGAAGAGTTCTAAACCTGTGATCAATCCCATGTAACCAGTTGCCAAATACATTAGCAACACTACAGGGAGGATACAAGTCAGAAGCTATTTGGATGACTGACCATATGGAACGAGCCAATTTGCATTGAAAGAATAAATGTTTTATTGTCTCCTCATAGTGACAAAATACACATTGCGGGGTTCCATGCCAATTCCTCTTGATAAGGTTATCTTTAGTAAGAATGACTCCGCAACGAAGATACCATGCAAAGATTTTATTCTTAAGATGTATCTTCATTTTCTAGATCTTCTTGTTATTAACAACTGGCACATCAGACTGAATTAACGCTCTATACATAGAATCCACTGAGAATTGTCCATTCCCATGAAGGTTCCATCGGAATACATCAGACCCATGTGACAATTGCACCGTGGACAACCGTTGGAGCAGGATATTCCACGATTAGAGTCTGGGTCCAATTAACTCTCTTCTGAACGTCACATTTGGCGGAAATGATTCCATTACCGTGGCGATAGTATCACCTTTGTGGCGTACAATGTTGTTTGCCTGATTTACATATTCTGGAAATTGTAAAAGCGAGTATAACAGGTTGTAACTTATTCTAGACGAAGAACCTGGACAAGAAACATAAGAAACACTAGTCTTATTTCAAAACTAATCACAACATTCTTTGTCCCTATTTTCATATTCCAATACATCTAAAATCTAGTGTAATAGGGTGTAACTTGTTCCGGGCATAATAACCTACCAATGAAGTAGGGACGCGGGCGGCGCGTGACAAACAAAAAAATTGACAAGAACTTCAAGAGCCTCCGCCCACCTTGCTTTCTCCATGTGTGGGGTAATATCGAGCGGACATGGTTGCTCTCCATTTTCTCTCCCCCTCTGTTCTCTCACTGGACCGTACTGAGCAAAGCTTGGCATGTTAGAGCAGCTCTAGCCGAGTTGTTATATCTCTGATTGTCATATGAGATATTGAGCGCGCTCCATATGGATATGGAGGCCACAACCACTGTGCGCAAACATAGTCACCATAATGCGGCATCCATAAATTTCATCCTTTTTGTCATTTGTTCAATTTATAGGGGCAATTTAAGCTCAAATTAGTCTAACCAAACACATGTATTAGCACGATAACTTAACAACTATATTCAGTGGCCAAAATGCGTCTTTACATATAATTAGTGACTTGACATGTTGTTTAATAGCATTTTCAAAATAAGCAATGTCGCTATTTGAGTGACATTGCTACCCAGTACCACCTACACTAGTTGGTGGCCCGGTGTCGTCTAGTCATCACCCTCCGTCTCGTCATTGTCCTCCTCCTCCTCCTCGACATCCTCGAGGAAGGCATAGGTGTCAGACTCATGAACGGAAACTGCAAGCTGCCGCTGCTCCTCCTCGTTGGTAAGTGTGGGAGCGTACTCTCGGAGGATGTGCTCCTCATTGTGAGCTTCGAGAGCGAAGAGCCTCAACACGGTGTCGAACGAGCCCTCAGGCCCCGGCACCGGCTTTGGTTGGGCCTCAACAGGGATGAGCGTTGTTCACTGGGACGAGGCGACTAGCGGAGCCGATAAGGACATCGTCCTCGTTCACCTGGAGGAGGGGCTGGATCCTACGTGTCCTTCAGATTCGCAACTGTCGCTGGAGGAGGATTTAGCGGCAACCGCGACTAGTGCACTACAGGAAGAAATCATGCCGGTGCATCGCGTTTGGGATAGGAGGTTTTGATCCATCATCAAGTTGAGCTAATAGGATGCGTTCTTGCGCAGTGGCATTGTCTTCGATGATGGATAAGATGGGAGAGGAGTAGGCGGCGGGGATGGGGAGTAGGCGGTTAGGGCTTTGGTGATGCAGATGACATGCCGCCGGAATTTTATAGCCGAGGATGAAGATGTGTAGTGGGAGCGGTTGAGACCATTAATGGGCGGCTGGTTATCGGTCATGTTGCCCCGCTCGTCGATCAATCGGAACACATAGATGCGTGTACGAGCGGCGTGCGGCTTCAAACCCGGCCGTAGCACGAGGAGGAAGAAGTTGAACCTTCCCCCCCACGCAACTGAGTATGGAGCGAGCTCTATATCGAGGCTCCTCAGCCTCCAAATATGAAGCCTACGAGGTTGTTTATGAAGTAGAGTTTCGGAAATTATGGCGATCGGGAGCAATATGGCGACTCTGTTAGAGTGATATTTTGACCAAAGTTCACCGTATTGTCTGTTAAAAATTATGACAATAGGGAGCAATATGGCGACTCTGTCAGAGTGATATTTTGACCAAAGTTCACCGTATTGTCTGTTATAAATTATGGCGATCGGGAGCAATATGGCGACTCTGTTAGAGTGATATTTTGACCAAAGTTCACCGTATTGTCTGTTAGAAATTATGGCAATAGAGAGCAATATGACGACTCTGTTAGAGTGATATTTTGACCAAAGTTCACCATATTATCTGTTAGAAATTATGGCGATAGGGAGCAATATGACGACTCTGTTAGAGTGACATTTTGACCAAAGTTCACCGTATTGTCCGTTATTATGGTGATGGAGGCCACATGACGACTCTGCTAGAGTTGCTCTAACAAGCTGATATGTTGGAAAAAACCTGCAACCAGTTCCATGCAACAACAGTAACATAATTCAATCCAAACAATTGAGCTCTTCGACTAAACTGCTTTGGGTCAAGGTTAGAAACTACTACTCCGTCCCATAATGTAAGACGTTTTTGGAAGCTAACATAGCTTGTAAAAACGTCTTACATTATGAGACGGAGGGAGTACTAATTAGGGAATAGTTGGGCTAGAAATGGACACACCAACATGAGCAAGTGACGAAGCAAATGGCACAAAAATTTGAATGAATCCGCAAAAGAAATCAGTTGACTGTAAAATAGCATAACCGAATTCTTTCAGTACAACCTTACTGACATGGTAGAAACAGGATGTTTTTTTCTTCTGAATTCCATTTCTCCCCTTTTCCTCCATAATTCCCCTGATCCACGGACGTCACAAAAAATTGCACTTGTATGGTTAAAACTTGGGTGCAATGGGAGGTCATGCCACAAGCAAACTCAGGCTGGGTTGGGTTTAGCCACTACTCGAAGATGGTTGCTGAGTATTGATGCAGTAGTTGAAGAGTAGACTTGCAGCAGCATCGTCAAGCAGGTGCGCGCTTGTTTAATCGAGGCGGTCGAGTTAATTGATTCCCAGCAATTCTCCATGACCCAACTGCTGCCTACATTAAGCTAAGAAGTGGCCTGCCTTTACGTTGCACCATACAACTGCAGGTAGCAGTACTCCACTTGGCCTTAACAATTGCGCAGTGGCAACAAAAAGGTTCACCTAACCAGTAACCACTGATCATGCATGGACCGGCCAGCAGTTGCATCAGCTAACCAGTAGCCTCTTTGTTGCATGGCACAGTCGTTTGCACGTTTGCTATATTATATTTAGATTGCCTACTAATCCTTTTCATGATCCCTGCGCATAGTATCACTATGCTATTGATTGATACCGCTGATTTCAAGGAAAGGTTGATTGGATCCCTGCAAAACAGAGAAGGTTGATTGATATGGTGAGAGCAAGTACGCACTCCCTCTGGCCGCATGCAAAGAGAGCCTTGGCTCAGTGGTTGGGCATGCGGTTGTGCAGCCTAACGACCCAAGTTCAATTCCTAGAATTGACAAGTGATGCACAGGGGTTTCCCCCCCTTTATTGAGAATCAAGTTTGGTGTGTGGTGAAACCACTCATCAAGAAATATCTTGATACTCATTTAAAAAAAACTGAGGACCATGTTTATCTTGGTACTCATACTAAAATGGTCGTATGCATCCCTAGTTGGTGCAGAGGCCGGGAAGAGAAATTCTCTCCCATTTTTAATCAGAGAGGCTGGAGGTGGAGCGGCTTCATCTTGCACGGAGTTTCGGTGGAGATGTCAAGTCATGCCTGACCGACAGGTGCTACGCTTTGTCATGCCTGGTCGGCAGGTGCTACGCACGACAGATCTTCCAAAGACTTCAAGCTGTGTCGGCTGGTGGTACTTGGCAGCATGGTGCTGAGGTGTATCAGTGGCGACCGCGACGTCCTCGGATGTTTGCGCGCAGGGAGGAGGTGCCGTTGGGCGCCGTGGTGGCGTCGACGATAGCTGGACTGAGTAAGGTTGATGCATTAGTACAGTTCTGAAGATGGAGCGGTGGAAGTTGGTGGCGGCGGCCTCTGAGTGCATGCCGGACCGGTGAGACCCATGCCCGGCAGGCGTCCTGGATGGGATCTCAGGTCTTAGATGTTAGGTTTGGCTGCGATGCCTGTTTAGTATTAGGCCCAAGCTATCTGCGCCCCTTCATCAACTGGATAGAGTGGCTTAGACGGCGGCTTTAGTCTTACTGTTGTATTGCTCTGTAAAGTCTTGTGAGAATAATTAATAAAGTGGCCGTATGCATCGCCCAGATGCAGAGGCCGGGGGTCATCCTCCTTTTCTAAAAAAACTCCCTCTGTCCGCGAATAAGTGTACATCTAATTTTTGTCTTAAGTCAAAATTAAAACTTTGACCAATTTTATAGAGAAAAGTAGCAGCATGTATGGCACTAAATTAGGATCACTAGATTCATTATGAAATGTAGTTTCATAATATACCAATTTGATGTCATATATGTTACTACTTTTTTCTATAAAGTTGGTCAAAATTTTAAAATTTTGACTTAGAACAAAAGGTAGAAGTATACTTATTCGCGGACGGAGGTAGTACAATAGAGCTGGGTCAGCTGGTTATAAGAAATAAACTAAAATATACTTACTTAGTTGAAGGGAAAAAAAGATGAGAGAGAAGGTAAGCGGGCTCATGATGAAAAGCCAGCTTTAGCACGTGCTCCTATGTACTTTGTGAGAGTGAAAGATGGGCCATATAATAAAAAATAATACATTTTTCTAATCAACTATTATATATATTGGCTATAAAATGGAGTGTAGATGACATATTAATGACTTATAGCCAGCAGTTGACTATACTATTAACCACCCTCTGATGTTTCAGTTTGACAGATCACTTGATGTTAAAATGGGGCATGCAAAAGCTTGACAGTCAGTACATATGCTTCTTTTACTCGTCGTCTAGCCATGCTTAGCTGCAACCCACCACGGACGCGGTACTAAAGTGCACACGATAGCTTATTTAAACAGAAGCACACCAAGTTTCCAGTTCATCGACCTCCTGAGTCCTGATGCTACTCATTATAAAAACTAATTGGGTGATTCAGCCTGCACAAACTAGATGCGATTTTGCATCATGGCAGAGCGAGAGAGATGCATCGTGATTAGGTCAAAAGAAAACAGGGGAGATAGTGGGCAGAAGGAAAAATTTGCTGCTACTAGATCTTAGGCACCCTCCTTTCTCTGTGGACTGAGTTCTCTAGGACGGGATTAGGTGCTTAATAGAAAGAGACATGTCATGGTGCAGAAAGAGGTGTGATATATGGCGGAGAAAGTAAAGTACATGCTACAGGGCCGTGTTGCGGAAGCACATTTCATTTCATCAGCCTGTCGGTGGGTTAGGTTGATCGATTAGGTAACGCACGGAAACTAAAGAGGTAAATACACCAAGAGTCATAGAATTTGCACGTGACGATCAGTTTGGTGCACAAAGTTGTAAAATACGTGTTTCTGATCATCAAACTTGCACAAACGTTCATATACGGTTACATTTCATGTACGCAGACGTATCCATGGCCTATGTGGCATGCCAGCATGGCCAGGGCCCACTGTAAGCCCACCACGCATGGTAGATCTGTAGGCTTTTTCTTTATTTACGTATTATGCACCTATTTTTTAACTTATTAAGCCCTTAAAATAAAATAATTTTTTATTTACGTATAAAACCCCTAAAATAAAATGGAAAAATAAGGGATGGTTCGGTTACAAACTAGGGACGTGCCCCTACTAGGCTTGGGTTAACAACCACCAAACCAATGACCATTCATGTCTAGATAGCACGAATAGTTTTTATATTATATAACACGGCCGAAAAATCAATTTTGCAAGAAATGTAACCCCAAAAAAGGGAGCACCATGGCTCGACTATGTGACCTCGTGGTCAACGTTAACTAGGATTACCACCGGGCTTCGACAACACAACATATCAAATGGGATAAATATTTTTCATGTTGTTATTCCTTCTTGTTCTATGTAAGAAAAAATATTATATTATTGTGTTTGTGATATTTAATAAATGTTTATGTGTTGCAAAAAAAGGTGTGTGACATTTAAAAAAAATAAACATTGTAAACCACATTTGTGTAATTAAAAATGATACGTTGCATTTTAAAAATGTTCATGCATTCCAAAAAAACTGGTCATGACATTTTTTAAATGCCTATACAATGTATAAAACAGTTTGTGTAGCTTTAAAATGTTTCGTACCATCCGAAAATGTTAAAAACATAGTTGAAAAAAGTTTCAAGACTTTTCAAAACTTGTATTTGAAAAAAATGCCAATCATACACTTAAAAAGTATTAAGCATATATTTTTTAAATACTCCAAACATAGATGTATACTGGAGTATTTAAAATATATGTGTATCAAAACATAGATGTATACTGGAGTATTTAAAACATCAAAAGATATATATATATCACATGGAGTATATGTTTCAATACACATAAGTTTCAAAACTTGTATTTGAAAAAATGTTAATATGGACGTGTTGTGTTGATTAACATTTTTCCAAATACAAGTTTTTGAAACTTTTTAAAATGCCGTGTACCTTTTTTGTAACACATAAATATTTTTTGAATGTCACAAACACAAGAATATAAATTGTTTTCTTACATCTGGACGTGTTGTGTTGTCGGTGGTAATGTTAGTTAACCTTGAGCACAAGGTCACATGGTCGAGCCACGATGCTCATTTTTTCCGTGTTACATTTCTTGTAAAAATTATTTTCAGTCAATGTTTATATGATAGAGAAATTAGTCATGCTACATAGACATGAATGATCAGTAGTCTGGTGGTTGTCCACGTATGACTACTAGGGCACGTTGCAGCTTCAAGACCCCACATCGCTTGTTTTTTCATTTTATTTTTAGGGGCTTAATACGAAAATAAAAAAAGCCAAAGGCTTCTCTGCAGATCTACATGCTACAGCGGATGACAATGGGCCCTGGCCACACTGGAATGCCAAACAGGCCCATGGATACGTTCGTGTACATGAAATGCGATCGTATATGAACGCTTGTACAAGTTTGATGACCGGAAACATGTATTTTACAAGTTTGTGCATCAAACTGACCATCGCGTGCAAGTTCTATGACTTCGGGTGTATTTACCTCGAAACTAAACCATACTGCGAGCTGCAGTGGTACAAGTACAACAGCATGTCCTCTTATTTAGAAGGCAAGGTAAGGTATGCGATAAAACATTTCGTGATGCAGCTCACCGGGCTGCTTTCAAGTGGTTTCGAGGATAAATTTGAGTGTTAACGTCCATTAAATTTTTGCAAAAGGTATGGATAGGTCTTAGTCGATTAAGATTTAATCAAGTCTTAGTCAAATGTTATAACATGTAAGAAAGGACAAAGAAAAGACTAAAAAATTTGCACGGATCTAATTGTATAATCTCATGAATATAACGTCGGCAAAGAGTCTGAAACATAATAAAATTTTAGTCGATTGAGACTTAGCAAGGCTGTTTTGTGTTTGGGTGACACGGGAAGGGCAAGAACACAAGTGGAATTCCCATGAAACCGAGACAGATACTGCATGGCAGCAATATTCTCTGCCGGGCTGCTGCCGCCTGCCGGTGCCCCCTGGCCAGTCAGCTAGATTAAGGAGCAGGAACAGCAGAGACGCATCAGCATCAGAGACTGCAAAGGAGGAAACTGAAAACGAGCCATCAATGCAAAAAAAGAGAGAGAGAAATGAGAGAGAGTTGCTAAACAAACAAACCTGGAGGAGTGGTGCCAACAAAAGCGAGCCCAAAGGCGAAGCTGAAAGCTGCCTTCCCATCCATCCATCAATCCGCGCGCTTTCTTTTCTTTTAAAGCGCCTCTTCTCCCTCCTCATCCTTCCCTTTCCCTGAAGCCACCGGCCGCCACTGCTGCCTGCCGGAGCGGGACAGGACTAGCAATGAAGAAGATCAAGGCGGCGCGCGGGGGAGCGGCGGCCACGGCGCCGACCGACCTGCTCGTCTGCTTCCCCGGGCGGCAGCACCTGGCGCTGATGCCCAAGTCCATGTGCAGCCCGTCCAGGGCCGCCCTGGACAAGGCGGTAGCCGCGCGCCGGAGGCAGCTGCAGTTCCCGGCCGCGCCCGCCGCGCGGTACGGGGGAGGAGGGCGTGGCAGTACTAGTAGCCCGCTGTTCCGCGGCTCTAAGGCGAAGCAGAGTGTCGGGGACGACGAGCCGCAGTCGCCCAAGGTGACGTGCGCCGGGCAGATCAAGGTCGGCCGGCCAAAGAAGCCGAGACCGGTGGTGGAGAAGCACGGTCCTAAGGGCGACGGCGGCAGTGGCAGCAGGTGGGTCACCGTGGCGGAGGAGATCGAGCGGCTGCAGGAGCGGAGGAAGAAGGCGAGCTGGCTAGAGACCGTCGGGATCAGGAGGGACGCGCTGCCCTTCCTCGGCGGCGCGCTCTGGAGCCTTCGGCACAAGGTGAGGTGCTTCGGGTCGTCGCTCCCCGCCGCGGTGGACTCCTCGACGGACGACGACGATGACGTGGGGGAGCGTGGGCGCGAATCCACCGCCGTCGGAGGCAGCGCCGCCGCGAGCGTGTTCTCCAAGTGGCTCATGGTGCTGGAACGGAGCCATGAACCCCACGAGCAAGACGACAACGACGACAAGCCAGACCAAGAAGACGGGCGGCCGAGCAATGAGGCGGGAGACGACTGCTCCAAAGCGCCGTCAGTGCCGCCGCCGAACGCTCTGCTCCTAATGCGGTGCCGGTCGGCGCCGGCGAAGGGCCTGACGAGGAAAGGAGCAGAACCGGCCGGCGAGGAGGCCGCGCAGGAGAAGGGGGGCGTGGAGGAGAAGAGGGACGAGCTGGTGTTCATGAGAACGGCGCCGGACTTCCTGAAGCTGTCCATCGACATCGCCAAGGAGACGTGGGTCGTCGGCGGCGTGGACCCCCTCGCGCGCAGCCGGAGCTGGAAGAGGTGACCTCTAGTCGCGCGCCGGTAGCCGTTGTACAGAGCTCTACGTGTGCCTTCCCTGTGCCTCGCCGGTTCCAGTGTTCATTTTCCGCTTTGCAAAGCATAAATCCGAGCTACAGAAAATGTTGTACGGTAGTATGTTTCTCCGCGATTCAATGTCGACACGATCGTAAGAGAATCTGTGATTGAAGTGACGCGGTGGTGAAAGGGACATGGCTTCTTGCTCTAGGCCCCGCGCATTGGAATGCTAAATCAATCTAGGCATCTAGTGATCTGCACGCATCACAATCACAGCCAAAAGAAACAGAGCAGGAATCAGAACTGCAGAATGTGAAGGAAAGAAAGGTCGTCCGACGCTGCAGAGTGAGAACCTGAATGTCCTGCATCAGAATTATTACTGCGGTAGCCGTCAGAAACACCGCGGCCTCAGCGCGGCAAAACCTGCTACGGTTACATCACCATCGCAAGATCACCAAATAATCAACATATGATAACGGATGGTCTCTAGATCTATAACCCAAACTGCAGGCATCAGTTTACAGCAAACGCACGCCCACAGGTTAGTTAACTTAATCCTACACCGAAGGGTGGCTAAAGATCCGCATACATGTCAACACCTAGCAAAGCAAAAGTAGCGTAAGAAATGAGCGTGCCCAACTTGTAATGGCGGCAGGTGGAGTATGTCCAGCTGTGGCCAGACACGGCATATAGATATCGAGTACCTGCAAAAGGGAAACGGCAGAGAAAGCTACGTTCTACTTCTAGCCCTGGTCACTGCATTGGAAGAACCTACACACCCTTGAAAAGCTAAATCGCTCACAGATCGGAGCGCTTGTGCTGAAAATTTGTTTCTCTGAAGGTATTATCACATGACAGAACATGGGCTGTAAAGCTTCTTGTTCACCTGTTCATCCAAAAGGCATTAATGAGTTGCTGAGTCCGTGCTACGGAGCATGATTACATCTGGTTTCAGCGCATCGAGTTAGATGAGAACACGATGGTGTGAAAATCACTCAGGCAGGCATTGCCAAACTGCAGGTGGTTTGTAACTTCGTAAAAACATTCGTCGTCCCGTGAGGCACTCTACACTTCTGCTCAAGTCTAGTTATACAGCAAAGAGCGAGGATAGGAACAGGATCCTGAATCACTTGAAGGCAGGGCAAAATGAAGGGTTCGCCATGTCACCGGCAAAAGGCTGCACAGGAGTAGGGGAATTAGGCCCTGGAAAAGTTGTTGTAGCGAAACTGTGTTAGCACCATTACTTAAACTTATACATCAAACTCTTTCATGCACACACACAAAAACTGTGCAGAATATGATGCGTACTCTATCTACAGCACAGTAGAAATTTTAGATGAAAAACAGAAAGATTGTACGAAAAATCTGCCTGTGTATGATCAAGTGTAAGTCTTGATCAAAATAACAAGAATAAATGAAAATAATGTGGGGAAAAACACGCTGCCAACAAAAATTGGAAGACACTGACATATTTTAATTTTTTCAGCTGGCAGCAGGGTCTAAAACCTAGAAGCAGAAATTACACAAGTAATTGGTGATAAAAATAAAATAACAAGCACTTCTTGACAAGTATTACCAATTAACCATCAGAAGACAAATTCTTTCACCATCACATCTGCAAAGCTACCTAAGATAAGAAAGGTTACAAATCTATTAGTACGCAGCTACTCCAGAAAGGAAAAAGGTCAGCAAATACAAAAAGTACAGGTATGCTTTAATATCTCGATTATAATTAGCTGAAGCAAATAAAAATCAAGAGGTATACCACAGGCAACATACTAGACTACTTTGCTGCTGAATTGGATGCTTTCTGGATCTCCGTTGTTATCGCCTCAGCAAGGTCTGATGCCTTATACTCAGCTCCAAAGCATCTTACTGTCTCCAGGCATGGATCTAGCAAGTACCTATAATCAGACAGTCAAGTTCTTGAATCTTTATCAAAAAAGGAAGTTATATGAAGACTCTCACATGCTCTTACATGTTATGAGAACTCTCTACAATATAATCCTGACCAACTTCACCAACTTTTTTGAAGAAAATGCGGTATTCTTGTGCCATCTGTCTTATTGCATCAACTGAGCCAGTTAAGCCTGTTATTCTTGGGTCGAACTCTGCAGTTCAAATGAGACAAATCATCACTTCCAAATGTAGTGCAAAACTGAAGGTTCCAATGACATAAAACAAGCAGGGAGGCTTACCACTAAGATATGCTTTAAGCTGAGCAGGTGAATCACGTTGAGGATCAAGTGTGACGAAGAGTGGTTTAATCTTGATATCATACTTTGACTCTATGAAACAAAAATAAAAGGTTTGTAAGAGATCATGAAGATAACAAACCAATAAGCAGAATATAGCACACAGAAAATAGATGCTTTAAATTGTGGATTGTCAGCAATTTTAAGCACAACAGGCAATTAGTAGTTCAGGCTGGAGCATGACTGAGATAAGAAAAGGATTAGTTAAAATAGCTTCGACAACATAATTGTGACAAAGAACTTAATACTAAGTTACACAAAGAACTATATATGATTGGGAATTAGCATCAAATGTTTTAGCAAAATTGGATGCTTTTAGCCCAAATGCAATGAACAAAACATGCATTTGTGCACTCATAGACCAAAATAATCATATGCAGTATGCATAATAATGGTGTTAACTAATATTTTGGAACGGAGGTAATAGATCTGTACAAGAAGAACAGAGAGATAATGATATGATAAAAAAAATAACAATATGTCAAAAGATGAGGTGCCTCCAATAGTGTATTCAGGATGTGGCATATAGCAACACACCTAACAGCTTAACAACATCAGCGATCTTCTCAACTTCTTTCGGCCCCACATCTGGGGATGACGTATAGCCAAAATACATCAGCGTCCAATTCCCTCGAAGCTTTGATTCAGTCACCACATTGTTTTCTGTATCATAGAGCTTAAATGGTCCTCCGATTGCAGGTCTGTTGGTAGTGCACCTTTTGGGAATACTGGTCTGCTGTGCTTGTTTACCTGGAAACACCATGAAATGAAACAATACAGAAATAATAATAAACTCAATAAGACACAATAAAAGGGTTAATGAAAACTGGTTTTCTTTCAAGCTAAGCTACAATGTACAGCTGAAAAGTAATAATGAAAACTGCATCTCACAGAAGCTAAGAATTTTTGGTATTCTAATATCAAGATTTTTTTTAAAGCAACACTGACTACCAACGTTGAACTGGCTGAAAAGATTAATACATCAAAATGTATTACTTCAGGAAATAACAAGAAACATCACTTCTGAAGAATTTGTAAGTACCTAAGGGAACTGCACGCCTCTCATCATTATAGTGAACATAAGTGGCTAGTCCAACAAAGGCTAGAATGGCAGATGGCTGCAAAACCAACATTCACATGTACATAAGAATATGATGTTTGGCCAAATCACAGTCCACATGTCAAATAAGAAACTATCGAAGTTCACCAACAAGCCATGATAATAGTTGGCAATACCATAAAAAGTATGATCAATTGTAGTTAAGGGGAAACTGATAAAATAGGAAGATTGAGCAGGCCAGGAAAGCAACATACGACAATGTAATATATTAGTGGCTGAGAATTTGACTCGTTATCTTCAGCAAACTGTCTCATCGGTCTATCATACTTGGAGCTTCCTCCGGTAGAATAACCTCGAGGCTGGTAACCCCGCACCGGAAATTGCCTGCACAACCAAATTCTAAGGATTACAAGAACTGCAGAGTTAAACAAACAGAAAATGCCTAGGTTGAACAACATACATGCAAACAGGCTTGTGAGAATATTGACAGGTAGGAAGCATTCAGATCATTCAGGTTTTAAATTAAAGCTTATAATAAAGTAATAAAATGATGAGTAATGACTAATGACATTCAATTCAAGGTCTACCATTCATAAGGGGCGGGAAAATGATTATCAAATGAAATTCGCCATGGCATAGCTTCAATAATTCATTCATACCATGATGTAGGCACTTATGACAGTCAGAGCCATCAACAACAGAGCATGTAAATCAACTACAAAATGTTAAACAACAGAGCATGTAAATCAACTACAAAATGTTAAACAGCAGTGCAGCGAAACTGAACAGTAGGACATGATCATAACCGACCCACATATCAAAAGCCATTTTAAGCAATCACTAATCACATACACACAAAAAATGCAGCACCTGAATCTGAATGAAGAACCCAGACTGCATAGTGAGACATAAAGCGTGCAGGGGACACACAATTGTGGCGATTCACTAACCATACTTCACGGAAATTGCCCCCCTAATTAATTTACTCCCAACTCCGACGAGTCTACACAGCGATTGGCAGGCCCGAATCCTCCCCGTTCCTACAACGTACAGACGGCTCGCGTTCTTCCCCAGGCAGAGCAGCACCCTACGGGCCTAACCAGCAACCGAAACGAGGACCGGGCCGGACGAACTAAGGAGGCCGCCGCGGAAACGCCCGATGAGGCAACGGCACAAACAGGTAGCGCGCGCAGGACAGGAGCATCACGCGGAAAAAGCGACCGAGACACGAGGTAAGCCAGCCGTACCTGGTCTGCCACGGCGGGGGCACTCCGGCCGCACGGGCGGTGCCGAGGCGGCGTAGCAGCGAGAGCTTGAGGAAGCGCGCGGGCAGCATGGCGGTGGCCCGGGAGGAGGCTCCGGAGCGAGGAGGGGCGGGGGCGAGGGATGGAGTGGAACTGTGGGAGGGGAGGAATTGGAATTGTTTTGGAGGTTTTGGGGGGTCTCGGCTCTCGGTCGGCCGTGTTCGACTTCTTCTGGTCCAAGAAAGCAGGTTTGATCTTCGTGCAGCCCAAGATATCGTTTTGCTGGGCTGGCTGGTTCATTTTCACAGTCCTTTATTTTCTGTTTCTGAAAAAAATCATTTATTTTCTTTATTAATCTTTATTTTTTATATAAAAGAAAACAGAGAACGTTTCACTTTTTCACTTTTTGTGAGAAGTAAATTTTACGAGTCACTTCGTGTTCGTTTTATTAGGAAAAAAAATCCTATACGACCTAGGTCGTACGAACGCAAACTGGAGACCCTTATCCACGCATGACATCTGACAAACCGAATCTCAAAGCAGCACAAGGGAGACCAGCAGTTGGGACAGTGCCGCGAGCTGGACCATCGACGAATGTGGCCTCTTCCGGTGGGGATGGAGCAGCACGAACAAGGGAGTTGTCCCCCAGCGTTGAGGAGCAAGCCCGTGGGCGGATGTGGCGACTAAGGGCGGGGCCGTGAGCCGGGCCGCCAACAAACGAGGTCCTTGCCGGCGGGGATGAAGCTCGCCTAGCTGGGGAGTTCCGCCTAGCGTCGAGGAGCACGGCGGTGGCGGTGAGCAGCTGGGGCGGATCTCACCGGCGGCTGGAATATGGGGACGTTGGATTTGCAAAGGGGAATTATGGCTACTGTGTTGCTGCTTTGAGATTCAGTTTGCTACGTGTCATGCATGGAGGAGGGTCTCCAGTTTGCGCTCGTACGACCCGGGTCGTATACAGGTTTTTCCCGTGTTATTACTAGTAGTTTAGGTCAAATTTTGAGATTCCATGAAATTCAAATCCTTCTCATTTTTCTAGTTGTGTGTGCTAGTATGTGTCACATTCATAAAAAATAAATAAAAGTCCAGTTCCAAGCATGTATACACTTACATGACAAAATCGCATTCATAAAAAATAAATAAAAGTCTAATTCGAAGCACGTATACACTTACATGACAAAAAAAAGACAACAAAACGTTAATCTTTACACAAAAGACCATCAGACAAAAAAGTAAAACTACTTGTACAATAAGAAGAAGAAAAAGTAAAAATGCAATCGAGACAGAAGATTATCCTGAGCTTGACGGCAACGCTGTCATCTGCCTCAGGGGCCGCCGTAGCAGTCACCAAGGAAAAATATGACGGATCGCCTCTTCAGCCAAGCTTGACGTGACTCCATCGCTGATATGCAACTTTTCAGACCTCAAAGTGGTTACCAAAGGCGAATAAATAACCTTTGAAAGAATCTGGTCAGGGCAGCACCCTAAACACGCCATCAAACTTCATATCTAGCACTCTCACTCGACTAAAATGTCAAAGGAAGAAACCATATATGCCAACCGCAAACCACGAACCCAGCACACAATCCATCGTTTTCCAAATGTCATCGTTGCAGACTGCAATCAGCCACTCCTGAACTACCTCCTAAGCTCTACGTCGGCGTTGAAACAAACGTCGCCGCAACGGCGGAGACCGAAGACACAAGTCCACCACAAAGATGTCGTCGTTGCCACGACATCCCTGGTTGAACAGACTAGTTCCCAAACCAACATCGATAGCAAGACACCTTGTAGAAGAAAGATCTGGAGCTTCTTTATTTTGTTTCAACGACGTTGTTGTCGAAGCCAAGACGTTGAAACATCGAAAAACCTAAAACTAACTTGGCCCTAAACCTATAGCTACACACCTCCGCACGTGTGAGATCCGACAACCAAGAGTTCGTCAGCAGAGAAGAGTCGTTGGGAAACGACGTCGAAAAACGAGTCGCCCTAGCAGTGGCAGCAAGATCACCTTTCTTTCTTTGGAAGAAAGGAAATTAGTTGTGTCTAAATTATATGAAGGAAAAGCCAGTGGCGACAGCTGTGCTATTCAATCCTCCTCCTCTCTGCAACACAAATGCATAGAATTCCAAAAAAATACAAAAATACGACCAAAAAATATGCGGGCATCTTCGACGGATCCCAATTACATAGAGGGAGGAGGGTTGTTGGAGATGCTCCAAGTGCATGTAAAAGTAAGTGGAGGTTTGTTTGGCTCATTATCTCTACTCCTAATGAACGAATTGGTTGAATAGTCCCCCCCACTTTCAACCGGTTTATTTTCAACCGGTTTTTCTTCGTCCCACCTCCCACCAGCCCCTCCCACCGGTTTTTCTCTTTTCTCGTCTGACCGGCAATACCCAACGTATTTATGGTAATCAATCATAATTAATCCACGTATAGTAATAAATCAATCCAGGTATAGTAAGGTCATAACTCAGGAAATTTTGAATATGGCAATTATATGGTAATAAATTTAAATTACCCCAAAGGCTATCAATCCAGATATGGTAAAGCCATAACTCAGGAAATATCGAATATGGTAATAAATTTAAATTACCACCAGGTATGGTAAGGCTATCCACGTATAGTAATAAATCATATAGTAATAAATCATAATTAATCCACGTATAGTAATAAATCAACCCAGGTATGGTAAGGTCATAACTCAGGAAATTTTGAATATGGTAATAAATTTAAATTACCCCAAAGGCTATCAATCCAGGTATGGTAAGGCCATAAATCGGGAAATATCGAATATGGTAATAAATTTAAATTACCCCAAAGGCTATCAATCCAGGTACGGTAAGGCCATAACTCGGGAAATATCGAATATGGTAATAAATTTAAATTACCACTAGGTATGGTAAGGCTATCCACGTATAGTAATAAATCATATAGTAATAAATCATAATTAATCCACGTATAGTAATAAATCAATCCAGGTATGGTAAGGTCATAACTCAGGAAATTTTGAATATGGTAATTATATGGTAATAAATTTAAATTACCCCAAAGGCTATCAATCCAGGTATGGTAAGGCCATAACTCGGGAAATATCGAATATGGTAATAAATTTAAATTACTACCAGGTATGGTAAGGCTGTCGATCCAGGTATGGCACGCCCTCACCTGATCACCTATCACAATCTCCAGCCCCATGCACGCACCAAAGAACCCACCCGACACCAAACGCAGCTCCTCTCGACCCCCTCGAGTAAACCCCGCCACCGTCGTGCGATCTTCCTGACACAGACGCCGTCGCCGCCTCCTTCCCACCTACGGCGTCCCCCACGTCCATGGTGACGGCGCTCACGTCCTACACTGACCCTCCGCCTCATATAGGTTGGTCGTTGATGGAGTGGGATGTGCCGCTGCGGTTTGGGGAGGCGCAATCACGATCTAGTTGGGATCTCAGTGTGGACTCGTTCTCTACGATGAAGGATGGCGCTGCCTCCCTGGCAAATGGGATCGGAGGAAGGGGCTCTACGTCGTGAATGTCGGCAAGGCAGCGGCCGAAGGCGAGCCCAACGGTGAGCACGGGTGTTCGTCCCATGAAATAGGCGGCCACGGAGGGCGGATCTGAGGCCACCCCAATCGCCGGTGGCCCTTCCTCCCATCGCTCATCGCCTCCATTCTCTCTCTCCTCTAAATCTTTGTCGCCCCTGCCTGATTCTGGCCGACGCCATCCGGCTCTCGCATCGACCACCACCAGCACGGCTGCGGACGAGGCGCAACCGCAGACGCTGCCGCCGCCATCCTCATCCACCTCCTCCACCATCCTTCCCAGCCGTCGTCGGGGGCACCCGCCATCTGCACTCTAGCCCACCCGCTCCCTCCTATCCCCTCCCCCTGCCTGCCAGCCCCGTGATCCATCGCACAGATGGCAGGTACTACAGCGACCTCCTCCCCAGCGGATCCGGCCTCCTCCGATGGAGATCCATCCTGGGCACCGCCTTATTCTCATGCGTGCACGTCTATATCAACGTCTCATTCCACCTCACCTCACCTGAGCCTTTACCTTCCCACCTCTGCTTCAGATCCATATCACTTTGCAAGGTATGTGCTTGATTGTTCCGAACTGGATCGATGGATTATGCAAGGTACTTTGGGTGTCGTCATTGACGGCAATTGTCACGCCATGCTACCATCGGAGGGGTCCCTCATCGATGATTAGGGTCTTCCGAACTGCACGAGCTCCATTGAGAAGGATGTTTTTAATTCTGGTTTTGCCTACATGCTTTTTTTGCCTGTATCTACTTAGCTAATGTCTTCTTATAGATAGTAGCTGCTGAAGTGGTGATCAAAGTTGTTCACTATAAGGAAACAACCATGATAACAAAAGTGTATATTCCCTGACCTTTGACCTGAAGTACTTTTTCATTAGAAACTTGCAACAGCTAGGCATTGAAATTAGCAACAGCTTCGTACGTACTGAACTAATTTGCAGCAACACGTACTGAACTAAGTTAGGTTATGCTCATCGTTCCAACATGCTTAGTGATAACCACCTAGCAAGCTGATCAAACATGAAAAAATTGAAGTGCTACTGCTAATTGTACTATTCTGAATGTGAAAATCTATTTAATTGGCTCTTCTCTAATTGTACACTTGCATAAATCTCAGATCTTGCAAATTACAGTATAACCATAAAAGTCATGCTTTGACTCCTATAGGGCCTTTTGCACTTTAATATGACTAATAATTTGCCTTAATATCACAGATTGTATTACTACCTTTCTAAGTGAATGACATTCAAGAAGGTCATTAAATAAAACCAAGAAATCCTTCTGGTATTGGAGTGTAGGAAAGTTGAGACTATAAAACCAAAAGGTTATATTTACGTTTATTAGAGAAGGTTCTTTACTTTTTATAGGAAAACACAAAATGTTGCGATGTAGAGTCTAGGTGGTGGGCCTCCTTGATCCACTTGGTGGATGAGGGCGACTCCGGTCCTGGCACCCATAGTGCCAGTGATCCAAAAATCATAGGGCCTGGATATAGCTCTAGCAGACGTATGCGGCTTGCGCATCGAGCTTGGTCGTCTCGAGCATGGAGATAGGCGAGTTGTAGACCAAGAGCTGGTACAGAGATAGGCGAGTTGTAGACAAGAGCTGGTGGGCAGCAAGAAACGCATGCACACCAAAGAACAAATCTGAGTCACATGCCTACTTCTATTGGTTTCTACAAAGAGCGGCTAGCTTAGATCTTAGACCAGTCGGTAACTGTCGAGGTCGCCAAGGTGATCTTACAGCACTGCCGTGGGGATTTCTCATGATTTTATGTAGGCAAGCCGCAAGCGGTGGTGGTGATTGGCTGGGTGGTGTCGCTGCCTTGGGAAGAGACAAAGTGATGGTAAAAGTAAGCAGGATCCGATGATTCTTCCGTGGGGATAGCCAAAGTCAAGATGTCGACTACAGACTCGTCGCAGACTTGCAGTGAACCTGGATGCGGCAAGCCTGATTTGTGGATCGATGGCGGGTCTTGACTTTGTTAGGCCGGGATTGGATGGTTGCGGAGGGTGGTGTGCTTGATTGGGTTCCCATGGAAGAATGTGGCCTCCTCGTGGATCTGGTCATGCCCATCCTAGAGAACATTGTGTCCCTAGCTCCCTCGAGGAGCAAGGACAGTGCAAGCGGCAGCAGGGGGTAGGGGTAGATGTGGGGAGGGATGTCGGCGGCTGCTCGAGGTCATCATGATGAAACCCTTGACGTCCCATCTTTATCAATGGAAGTGGAAAAGCACGAAGTCGAGATTGGATAGGAGTTTGAGTTCTTTTTGGCACCGATCGGTTCCCCACTTTAGAGATGTATTTTTTTGCGTGCGAGCAAACAGTTGGTTGATTCTAAAAGGGATAGGCACTTTTCAACAGAAGTGCATGACGGACCAAAAATATGACCTCATTTTATTTGTTTGATAGATATCGTATTATTCGTTGTTGTTCGTTCGGTGAAATTTCCTAATATTTGATTGTTGTGTTTCTAATTAGAGCACCCCATAATCACCCAATATGAGGGGATGATAAATGAAAGATACTGATTATAAATTTTAAAGAGCCCGTGGCAACGCACGGGCGTTATACTAGTATGAATTGTATATATATGATGTGATGATGTTACATATGCAGTGCGTCCATAAATTCATAGTCTGAGACAGTGGTGGTGCCAGCACCAAAAAGCTATGGGTTCAAATGCAGTAATCTCTCTAAAATGTCTTATTTTTTGCACAAATATGAGTAGAACTAGGCTTGCAATCCAAAAGGTTGTGGGGTCAGCTGACCCCATAGCATATAAATAGAATCGCCTCTGGTCTGAGACCCTCCCCACATCTATGGATAATACTCCTCTCCAAGACCACTAGCAAAGTATGTATCTCTAATCATTAAGTAATAAAACAGACTATTGCTTTGTGCAAGATGGCATATAGTCGATAATATATTCTCTTTACCTCCAGCTCATCGCCCAAACAACGAGTCCACTATCCTTTTACCCTTACTGAAAGTAATACAATTACAAGCTTTTTTCTCTTACCCCTAGAAAAGCTTTTTTCTCTTACTGTCACCAAGATACTCCACTCATAAAGATTAAACTCAACTAATGCACACTCTCTCACCGTTGATTAACCATCTAAACTGGCCAATGATTAAATAAACAATGGAAGAGCAATATAAATCTATAATCCATGGAGAAGCATCACATATAAACTTATCAGAAAGTAAAATTCATCACATAAGCCAACCGCCAATAATACATCAGATTGATCACAATCATGTGTAGCACAGCTGATGTGATCGTTGTACCAAAGCATTAGGAAGATATTATTTCATGGCTATTGCTATGGACCCGTAGTCCAAAGGTGTACAACTCACACTTTAGCATCGGGGGACCGAATATCAATGTTGATGAAGACGACGATGAATCCCTCCTCCTGGAGAGTATCAGAACAAGGGTGAACTGTTCGAGTGAATAGGTGGGGGTATAAATAAGATGGATAGGAAATCCGACAGTTATCAACTTTATTACATAGCTGGGAGGATCCGAAGGATCAGCTCGAAAGCACTGACATCAATAATGGAGGCAACTTTCAAACGGTTCGAATGGTCTGACCAAAGAACATTCAGAGGATCCTAAAGGAACACTTCAGTATTTGTAGACTCTATGTTGTCACTTTAGAAAATCTGACCAGATGGCTTCAGAAATTCCGACAAGGCAACTGAAGATTTGCTAGACGCTGCGGTGATTTTGAATAGGATGTTTGGCATCTCCGAATGGAAATGGATTTGCAATGACTATATCTTGTAACTATTCAACGGTTCCTGCAAGAAGAGCACAGAAACTCCAAGGTGTGAAAGGTTAGGTCGATATAGTGGAGGAGCTTTGAATGGTTTTGAGGATTTTGGAGTTTGATTTTGAAGCACATGGAGAAAGAAACTCACCACAACATCCTCATACCATTATGGTAGTATCAACATGCCAATGAATTCAATGTGATCTTGAATCATGACAATAATGAAGAATCCACTGGCTTGACCAACAGTTGTTTTTTTGTAATTGTAGGGGTCACCTTCCATTCCTATGTTGCACCCACAAGAATCTTCATGAAATAAACTTGTAGTGCGCATTATTTCCTTGAGATGTCTTGACATCAAGTACTAAAATCCATCGAAGGGGTTAGATGCACTTTCAGTATGACGCCACGGAGATGACCATCCGGGAAGGCCTGGCTAAGGTGAGAGAATGGAAATGTGGAATTTTTTAACAAGAGTAAGAAAAATTTACATAGGAGGTGGCGGGTCGAGCTCTTGAGGAAGAAGTGGTAGATGTCACATGGTATCAAGCAGACTAACAATAGGAGATGTAAATATAATGGAGGATTCCTGCATCTGCATGGATTAGACGGCTAGGACTCCACAATCAAGATACACATTTTTTGCCTTTACAGAAGAATTTGTTGTTCCTTACGTGTCAAGACGCATCAGTAGGTTAGACGAATTTCAAGCTATGCATCTACGATTGAATGTGGATGCTCAAAGGGTGCATTTGATTAGTATGTATACTAGAAGGATTGGACGCGCTTTGTTGTGCCGTTGGTGTTGTTGGGTTTCTTAAAATAATTACTCACTATATTTCAAAATATAAGGTGTATTTAAGAAAAAGTAAAATATTTTAAGTTTGATCAAAATTATAGAGAAATATATCAAAATTCATAATACCAAATCGTATGATTAGATTCATCATGAAATGAATCTTTATATTTTTTTCTTTAGTATTGTGGATGTCGATATTTTTTGCTTTGAACTTGATCAAAGTTAAAGAATTTTTACTTTTCAAAAAACTAATACCCCTTATATTTTGGAATTGATGGAATATTTAGTTTGGCGGATGGGGGGATGGAGTGTGTTTTATTTTTATTTATAATGCGGCGATTTGATGGGCCTTTCATGGTGTGTGGTTCTATTTATTATCCGCTAACCAACATATATTTATGTGGGGTGATTTTTGCGTCGATGGCAGCATGTACTATATTGGTGCTACACTATCATATAGTGGCATTTTTTTCTAGGTGGGGAGAGGTTGCGCGGGATTGATATGTTTTTATAGGCCCGTTGTTGCTGATTGATTTAAAAAATTGTTGGCCCGATCAAAATTTTAAACTAAATTCAAAATTGAATATCTTAATTGAATGAAAGATCTTCAAAATCAGGGATCATAGTAAATTAGAAGAAATGAACGGGAGAGCTCCTTAAGAAATTGTAGACCAGGTTAAAATTGGGTGACCTAATTTTAAATTGAAAACCTCAATTATTTGTGGGACCTTAAAAAGTAGGGAGCATAGTGTATAGTATAAAAAAATTGAATGAGAGGTGTTGGGGATATAACTATCAGGTATGACCCGCCCAGGAGGGGCCGGGTCAACCCCAATGGCGGGTTACAAAAAGAAGCCCAGTAATATTCAAGATGATAGTTTATTAAGACTTATAGAAAGCCTAAGCCCAGAGGCGGCTTAAGGTCCAATATTGCGAACCGTCATATGTAGAGAAAGACTTGTAAAGAAAGGCATATAAAAGAAGTCACCAAGCCGAACACGTTCTATGAGCTGGCCGGGACTCTGTAGGCCGTCAGGTGCCAACCTGTGTATATAAGGGGACGACCCGGCGACGGCTTAGGACAAGAAACAACAGATCGATAGCCAAGCTAGCGGATTCGCTCCTTGGTCATCGAAACCTAGCAATACAATATCAACTGGACTAGGCCTTATGAGGGAGTCCTGGATTAGGGGGTCTCCGGACAGCCGGACTATATCCTTTGGCCAGACTATTAGACTATGAAGATACAAGATTGAAGACTTCGTCTCATGTCCGGATGGGACTCTACTTGGCGTGGAAGGCAAGCTAGGCAGTACGGATATGGATATCTCCTCCTTTGTAACCGACCTTGTGTAACCCTAACCCTCTCCGGTGTCTATATAAACCAGAGGGTTTTAGTTCGTAGGACACAGCAATAACATACAATCATACCATAGGCTAGCTTCTAGGGTTTAGCCTCTCTGATCTCGTGGTAGATCTACTCTTGTACTACCCATATCATCAATATTAATCAAGCAGGACGTATGGTTTTCCTCCATCAAGAGGGCTCGAACCTGGGTAAAACATCATGTTCCCTGCCTCCTGTTACCATCCGCCTTAGATGCACAGTTTGGGACCCCCTACCCGAGATCCGCCAGTTTTGACACCGACATTGGTGCTTTCATTGAGAGTTCCTCTGTGTCGTCGCCGTTAGGCTCGATGGCTCCTACAATCATCGATAGCGATGTAGTCCAGGGTGAGACTTTTCTCCCCGGATAGATCTTTGTGTTCGATGGCTTCGCACTGCGGGCCAACTCACTTGGCCATCTGGAGTAGATCGAAAGTTACGCCCCTGGCCACCAGGTCAGGTTTGGAAGCTTAAACTACACGGCCGATGTCCGTGGAGACTTGATCTTCGACGGATTCGAGCCTCTGCCTTATGCGTCACGCGGTCATGATGAGTACGATTTAGCTCTACCATCAGATCGTGTTCAGGAGATCGCACCGGCAGCCGCTCTGACCCTCAATTCGGAGCCAGTTGCGCCGTCCATGGACGGGTGGATAGACCCCGCCATGGAGGCCTTACCCTCAGCGGCGATCGAGCCGAACATCAACCTTACCCCGCACGAGAGCCGTGTTGTCAGACTGCCGGATCCTTCTCCGGCCACGGACTCCGAACCGCCTGCGCCCGTTCCTAGCGAATCCGATTGGGCGCCGATCATGGAGTTTACCTCCGCAGATATTTTTCAGCACTCGCCCTTCGGCGACATACTGAACTCATTAAGGTCTCTCTCCTTGTCAGGAGGATCCTGGCCAAACTATGTCCGGCAGGATTGGGATGCGGATGACGAAGAAATTCGCTGCCCACCCACCACCCACTTAGTAGACACTGTCGACGACTTAACCGACATGCTCGACTTCGACTCCGAAGACATCGACGGTATGGACGACGATGCGGGAGACAAAGAGGAACCACTGCCCACAGGGCATTGGACAGCCACCTCATCATACGATATATACATGGTGGATACACCCAAAGAAGGTAATGGAGACGAGACAGCGGAGGATGACCCCTCCAAGAAGCAACCCAAGCGCCGACATCAGTGGCGCCGCTCTAAGTCCCGCCAAAGCAAAAGTGTTGATACCGGCACAGGAGACAATAACACTCCGGATAGTGCCGAAGATGGCAACAATCCCCTCCAGCAAGATTTAGAGTAGGAGGATGGAGGAAACATCCCTCCAGAGAGAGCGGCAGATGGAGAGGCGGAGGATGATAATTACATGCCCCCCTCCGAAGACGAGGCAAGCCTCGACGATGACGAATTCGTCATGCCAGAGGATCCCGTCGACCAAGAGCGCTTCAAGCGCCGGCTTATAGCCACGGCAAATAGCCTTAAGAAAAAGCAGCAACAGCTTCAAGCTGATCAAGATCTGCTAGCTGACAGATGGACTGAAGTCCTGGCGGCCGAGGAATTTAAACTCGAACGCCCCTCCAAAAGTTACCCAAAATGCAGGTTGCTACCCCGACTGGAGGAAGAAGCGTATGATGCGGCTGATCGGCCACCCCATGGCCGCGACAGAGAGGCATTCCAGCCAAAAGCTCAGCCTGCACCCCGACGCCATTCAAATAAAAAGGCATGGGGAAATATGCCAGACCTGCGAGACGTATTGGAGGACAAAGCAAAACATGCAAGATTGATCTACGGATCATGAGGGCGCGCCACTATGCAAGACGGTAAATGTCACGCCGGATACAATAAAAGTAAATCCGGCCGGGCCGAACACAGCGGGCAAGACCCATTCGAGCTGCGTCACGGTGTAGCCCAATACAGAGGTGCCGCACACCCCTTATGCTTCACAGGCGAAGTCATGGATCATCAAATCCCAGAGGGTTTCAAACCTGTAAATATTGAATCATACGACAGCACAACAGATCCTGCGGTATGGATCGAGGATTTCCTCCTCCACATCCACATGGCCCGCGGTGATGACTTACACGCCATCAAATACCTCCCACTAAAGCTCAAAGGACTAGCACGGCATTGGCTTAACAGCTTGCCAGCAGAGTCCATTAGCTGTTGGGAAGATTTGGAGGCCGCATTCCTCGACAACTTTCAGGGCACTTATGTGCGACCACTAGATGCCGATGACTTGAGCCACATAATTCAGCAGCCAGAAGAATCGGCCAGGCAATTCTAGACTCGGTTCCTAACAAAGAAAAATCAAATCGTCGACTGTCCGGATGCAGAGGCCCTAGTAGCTTTCAAACACAATATCCGCGACGAGTGGCTAGCCTGGCACCTTGGTCAGGAAAAGCCGAAATCTATGGCAGCCCTCATGACACTCATGACCCGCTTTTGTGCGGGAGAAGACAGCTGGCTGGCTCGCAGTAATAACATATCATAGAACCATGGTACTTCGAATACCAAGGACGGCAATAGCAGGTCACGTCGCAACAAACATAAGCGCCGCATTAACAGCGACAATACCGAGGATACGGCAGTCAATGCCGGATTCAAAGGCTCTAAACCCGGTCAACGGAAAAAGCCATTCAAAAGAAGCACTCCGGGCCCGTCCAGTTTGGACCGTATACTCGACCGCTCGTGTCAAATACACGGCACCCTCGACAAGCCAGCCAACCACACCAACATGGATTGTTGGGTGTTCAAGCAGGCCAGCAAGTTAATTGCTGAAGACAAAGATAAGGGGTCACACAGCGATGACGAAGAGGAGCCCCGGCAGCTGAACACCGGAGGACAGAAGAGGTTCCCCCCACAAGTGCGGACGGTGAACATGATATACGCAACCCACATCCCCAAGAGGGAGCGGAAGCGTGCGCTCAGGGACGTATATGCGTTGGAGCCAGTCGCCCCAAAGTTCAACCCATGGTCCTCCTGTCCGATCACCTTCGATCGCAGGGACCACCCCACTAGTATCCGTCATGGCGGATTCACCGCACTAGTACTAGACCCAATCATTGACGGATTTCACCTCACTCGAGTCCTTATGGATGGCGGCAGTAGCCTGAACCTGCTTTATCAGGACACAATGCGCAAAATGGGTATAGACCCCTCAAGGATCAAACCCACAAAAACGACCTTTAAAGGCGTCATTCCAGGTGTAGAGGCCCATTGCACAGGCTCAATTACACTAGAAGTGGTCTTCGGATCCCCGGATAACTTCTGAAGCGAAGAATTAATCTTTGATATAGTCCCGTTCCGCAGTGGCTATCATGCACTGCTCGGGCGAACCGCATTTGCGAGATTCAATGCGGTACCGCATTATGCATACCTCAAGCTCAAGATGCTAGGACCTCGGGGGGTCATCACAGTTAATGGAAACACAGAGCGCTCTCTCCGCACGGAAGAGCACACTGTGGCCCTCGCAGTAGAAGTGCAAAGCAGCCTCTCAAGGCAATCCACCAGTTCGGCGTTTCAAGACCCGGACACCTTCAAGCGCGCTCGGAGTAATCAGCAACTAGACCGCCTGGCACGATCTGAGCTCGCGTAGCAATGCGGCCCCCACCCCGGACCAAGCCAAATGGTGAAATTCGTGCCACGCGTACATAGTTACGCATTAAAAATACCATGGGAACATGCGGGGAGGGAGGCACAACTACGGCACGCCCCAATACGCAGCTTAAACCGCACTAGGGGCATCCCACTTTGTTATTTTTCTCTTTCAGGACTTTAATCTCTGGAAACCCGGTCCGGCAGCACGATTGCCGAACACATGATGCAGCAACCAAGGAGGCGGAAAGCTACGTCACACCATGGAACTCCCAGGTGGATTACGATAACGAGTGAAATATTTGCTTTAATACTATTCCTCAACTTGCCCTTGGAAGGGACATAGTCCTACTTTTTGATTATCGCACTATCTATATCATTCTGCTTTAACGCACCTTTTTGAATAAACAATGCATAACATTATGACTATTATTGCATTCTTGTTTTATATATATGTGTTCATTAATGACGCCTTGCAACCGTACACTTTGGTACGGCCAATACACCAGGGGCTTAAGTACCCCACAATATGGTGTGAGAAGTCCGAACACTTTCACAAGTGCGGCACCCCGAACTTATAGCATTATATGCATCAGCTCCGAATCATGTCTTTGGTCAAATGTTGGGTTTGCCTGGTACCTTACGTTCCGCTCTATCGACTAAGGTAGCGCTAGGAGAACTGCTGCGATTGTGCCCCGGTTCTGCTGGGCTAAGCACCTCAGTAGAGAAAGCTAAAACTGACTGTCATGATAAGGCGAGAGACTGGTCGCTGTTCGGCGAGGTTTCGAGTCCCTAAAGACTTATGCCGCTTAGAGCGAGGAGCCGGTCCTGTCCGGCTTAAAGGCGTGTATCGCGTCCTGAATTCCGCCTTCCGAATACCAGGGGCTTTGCCGAAACTTAAAGTTATAGAATTCTATGGCTAAGTGAGAGTGATAAAGCATTATTTGTCCGGTTGCCTTGCTCGCTGTGCTGAGCACCTCCCTCAAAGGACCCAAAAATGGGAACAAGAGTGCTCAGGTTTATCCCGAACACCCCAGCACTCGCGGCATGGGGGCAGAAGCCGAGGACTAGCCATCTCTCAGATTAGATAAACAGCCAAACAGAAGGTAATATTTTAAATTCAAACAAGCGTTGCATAGCGCATATGAAACAAGTTTTCATCATACAGGATCACACGAGCAAGTTTACTCAAATATACATCCTTTGGACATTCGTCCGCTACAAGACAGGCACCCTTCAGGACACCCTCATAATAAATTTCGGGGGTACGATGCTCCTTGCCCTGCGGTGGTCCTTCCTTGATCAGCTTCACGGCGTCTAGCTTGGCCCATTGCACCTTCACACGGGCGAAAGCCCGGCGTGCACCTTCGATGCAGACGGACCGCTTGACGACTTCTAGCCATGGGCAGGCATCCACAAGCCGCCTCACCAGGCCGAAGTAGCTGCTCGGAGGGGCGTCGCCAGGCCACAGCCGGACTATAAGGCCCTTCATGGCCTGTTCGGCCGCCTTGTGTAGCTCGACCAGCTGCTTCAACTAGTCGCTCATAGGCACCGGGTGTTCGGTCCCAGTATACTAAGACCAGAACAGCTTCTCCGTTGAGCTTCCCTCCTCGGCCTGGTAAAAAGTTGCGGCATCCGACACGCTGCGGGGCAAATCTACGAACGCTCCTGGAGAGCTCCAGATTCGGGTAAGTAACAGGTAATTTACTTTCACATGCTTGCTTTGCATATAGAATGCCTTACCTGCCGCTATCTTCTTCATCGCATCAATCTCCTGGAGGGCCTTCTGTGCTTCGGCCTTGGCACTCTTTGCACTTTCATGGGCGGCGGCAAGCTCGGACTCTCGCGTCTTCGAGTCACGCTCCAACGCCTCCTGCTTCGACACGAGAGCTTGGAGCTCTTGCTGTACCTCACCCACTGTCGGTGTCAAAACTGGCGGATCTCGGGTAGGGGGTCCCGAACTGTGCGTCTAGGCGGATGGTAACAGGAGACAAGGGACATAATGTTTTTACCCAGGTTCGGGCCCTCTCGATGGAGGTAAAACCCTACTCCTGCTTGATTAATATTGATGATATGGGTAGTACAAGAGTAGATCTACCACGAGATCAAAGAGGCTAAACCCTAGAAGCTAGCCTATGGTATGATTGTTGTTCATCCTATGGACTAAAACCCTCCAGTTTATATAGACAGCGAAGAGGGCTAGGGTTACACAGAGTCGGTTACAATGGGAGGAGATCTACATATCCATATTGCCAAGCTTGCCTTCCACGCCAAGGAAAGTCCCATCCGGACACGGGACGAAGTCTTCAATCTTGTATCTTCATAGTCCAAGAGTCTGGCCAAAGGTTATAGTCCGGCTATTCGGACACCCCCTAATCCAGGACTCCCTCAGTAGCCCCTGAACCAAGCTTCAATGACGACGAGTCCGGCGCGCATATTGTCTTTGGCATTGCAAGGCGGGGTTCCTCCTCCGAATACTTCATAGAAGATTTTGAACACAAGGATAGTGTCCGGCTCTGCAAAATAAGTTCCACATACTGTCGTAGAGAGAATAATATTTACACAAATCTAATCTGCTGACGTATTCCGTAGCGTGTCATCACGCCACAGCCAAGCCTTTATTTGAACCGTTTTTACTGTCCCACCTTAGTGCGTTTTGCGAGGCGGTTTCCTTGGCACGTCTTGTCGAAGCAGAGATCGTGTCCCCTTTATTTACGGGATTCTCATCAATACAGACGTGGGTAACCCAACCGCGCCATTGATTACGGCGCTTGGGAGATAAGCGAGTTTTACCAGGCTGGTGGGACGCATAGTTTCGTCTGCCCATATAAGGGGATAAGGATCCGCCTTTCGATCCACGCCTTCTTCCTCCTTTGCTCATCCATTTTCGCGCACTCAAGCTCCAGCACCCAAGTCCGCATTCCCCACCTCAACCTTCTCCAGCCATGTCCGGAGCGGGAGGCAAGTGGATGGTCTCCTCCGTTACGGAGGGACACATCAAGAAGCTGAGGAAAGCCGGATACTTGTCTGACGACATCGCGCACCGGCTCCCAGACGAGGGGCAGCTCATCCCCACCCCCAGGCCCCATGAGAGGGTGGTGTTCCTCACCCATTTCCTCCGCGGACTAGGCTTCCCTCTCCACCCATTTGTCCGGGGACTCGTGTTCTACTACGGCCTGGACTTCCACGATCTGGCCCCGAACTTCATCCTCAACATCTCGGCGTTCATCGTCATGTGCGAGGCCTTCCTCTGCATCCAACCCCACTTTGGCCTATGGCTAAAGACCTTCAATGTCAAGCCGAAGGTAGTGGGCGGCCACCAGGCGGAGTGCATAGGCGCCATGGTGGGCAAGATGCCCAACGTCCTATGGCTCGAGGGCTCCTTCGTGGAGACCATAAAGGGGTGGCAATTGGGGTGGTTTTACATCACCGAGCCACGTGACCCTGAATGGGTCGTAGCCCTCGAGTTCCGATCCGGAATCCCTACGCAGATCACCTCCTGGAAAGAGAAGGGCCTACCGTGGGGTAAAAAAGGAGAGCTGACCAGACTCCAAACATGCGTCCAAAACCTGGTGAGCAAGAAGCTCAAACTTGTTAACATAGTCCAGGTCATGCTCATCCGTCGGATCCTCCCGTGCCAACAATGGGATTTCAGCTTGTGGGAGTTCAACCTGGCCTAGCACCGAACTCTGAGCAGGCTCTTCGACACAACGTACGAAGATGCCTGGAAGGTGCTATTCAAGAGCGTCGAGGCTCCCGCATCCGCTACCGAGGATCGCGGATTCAGCATGCAGCGTCGAGCCAACGCGGTAAGCTGTTTTTACCTCTTACATGATATTTGTCTTTCATAGTTTGACTCTATGCGGGATCTAAGCCCCCATGCCTTTGACAGGACTGGCAGAGGACGGCTGAACAGATCAACTGTCCGGCTCCTTTGGCCGAAGACCCAGCGGACGCCCGCTTGGCGGAGCTGCTGGTTCCGGCACCTTACGTGGTGCCAGAGAAGAAGGCCAAGAAGAAGGACATGGGAACCCGGAAGAGTTACCGGCGCCAGGTGGAGTCGGACTCATCGTCCGATGACTCCGAGGCGCACTCCTCCCATGAAGACGAGGAGGAGGAAAGAGAGGTCTCTTCCCCAGCAGAGGTAGAAAAGAAAAGGAAGGCCGCCCCAACTGGGGAGGCCGGAGGGTCCAAGAAAGGCAGGACCCTCCCTACAGACTACTCCACCAACGCCGACGACGGCGATAAGGAGTGGCCGCTCAGGGCCAAGCCCCTGGCAAAATCGTAAGTATTCGGATACCTGAGTGACTCATGGCGTTCCTTTATTGCACAGCTTCTCCTGACGCCGAATATAATTATGCAGTCCGCCCAAAGCCCGGCTCGACGTGTCGTCGAGCGGCTCCCTGGATTCGTCGGATGTGAATAGTTTTTCACTTCCGACCGCTACCTCCCCTCGCCCTACGGACGACGCCGAGGTGTTGTCCCAAAAGGTTCCAAGCCAGGAGGAGGTGGTCCTGGAGGCGCCGCAAGGCGACCTCCCGGACTCTAGGCGCAAAGGGGAAAACCCCCCAAGGGCTCCAAGTCCGGCCCTGGGCCGGACACCGCACCGGAACCTTCAATGGTTCCGGAGTCCGGCAGGCGGCCCCCTAGTAAGAAGGGCAAGCCTACGACGCTGGTGACCTCCGCCCAACTGGAGGCACCGGATAATTTGCTGGAGGTGCTTAATGGCGCCTCCATCAACGAGGAGCACCGCACTATTATGAGTGCGGTGATCCAGAAGGTTTAGTCCGCCAAAAGCGGGCTGACTGAAGCCTGTGCCAGCCTGCTAACAGGCTTTGAGGTATGTGAAAAATATGTGAAAATATTACCGCATAGACAGTAGCCCCTGATGCTCTGTTTGGCGTTTGGAAAGAAAAGCCGAATAGAGGATCTAACAACATTCGTAGGAGTCTAACATAATTAAGTCAATATGCGTATGCAGGCTTCGCTGCTGGCCTCTGCCGCACTGACTGCGGACGTGGATGCGCTGAAGCAGAGCCTCGAGCAGTCCGAGCAAGAGCTCGGCCTTGCTAAAAAGGAGCTCGAGGAAAAAGAAGGTAAGTAATACCTTGTGGAGTATATTTAAAAAGATGCAGTTGCAAAAAATGACAGGATCGCTATTGGTGTCCTAGGGGCCACGACTGAGGTGGCGACCCTTAAGCAAGCGCTTTCCGAGGCTGAAAAGAAGGCGGCCATGGAGCGCACCGAGCGGGAGAAACATGAGGCGCAGGTTGGCGAGGTGCAGCAAGAGCTCCAGGCTCTCATGAAAAAACATGAGAGTTTGGAGCTTGACTCAAAGACGCGAGAGTCCGAGCTCGCAGCGACCCTTGAAAGCGCCAAGTTTGCCAAGGCCGAAGCCCAGAAAGCCCTCCAGGAAGTTGAGGCGATGAAGAAGATAGTGGTGGGTAAGGCATTCTTTATGCAAAGCAAGCACGTGAAAGTGAATTACTTATTACTTACCTGAATCCAGAGCTCTCCAGGAGCATTCGCAGATTTGCCCCGTAGCGTGTCAGATGCCGCCGCCTTCTACCGGGCCGAGGAGGGCAGCTCGACGGAGAAGGTGTTCTGGTCTCAGTATGCAGAGGCCGGACACTCGGTGCCCTTGAGCGACCAGCTGAAGTAACTGGTTGAGCTCCATAAGGTGGCCGAGCAGGCCATGAAGGGCCTTAGTTCGGCTGTGGCCTGGCGAGGCCCTGCCTGGGAGCTACTTCGGGCTGGTGAGGCAGCTGGTGGATGCATGTCTGTGGCTTGAAGTCGTCAAGCACTCCGTCTGCATCGAAGGTGCCCGTAGGGCGCTTGCCCGTGCTAAAGTGCACTGGGGCAAGATGGATGCGGAGAAGCTTGTGAAGGACGGGCCACCGCAGGGCAAGGAGCATCGCCACCCCGAGATGTATTATGAGGGCGTCCTGAAGGGCGCCCGCCTTGTGGCGGACGAATGTTCCAAAGATGTAATATTTGAGTGAACTTGTTCGTTTTATCATGTGCGCTGAAAACTTGTCCATATGCGCTATGCAACACTTGTTTTAATTTAAAATAATACCTTCTATGTGGCCGTTTATCGAGTCTGAGAGATGGCGAGTCGTCGGCTTCTGCCCCCATGCCACGAGTGCCGGGGTGTTTGGGATAAACCTGAGCACTCTTTTTCCCATTCTTGGGTCCTTCGAGGGAGGTGCTCAGCACAACGAACAAGGCAAATCGGACTGTAATGCGTTATCACTCTCACTTAGCCAGAGAATTCTATAATTTTAAATTTCGGCAAAGCCCCTAGTGTTCGAAAGACCGAGTTCGGGGCGCTATACACACCTAGGCCGGACAAAGCCGACTCCTCGCTCTAAGAGGCATAAGTCTTTAGGGACTCGAAACCTCCTGAACATCGACCAGCTCTCGCCCTATCATGACAGTCAGTTTTAGCTTTCTCTACTGAGGTGCTTAGCCCGGCTCAACCGGGGCACAATCGCAGTAGTTCTCCCAGTGCTACCTTAGCCGATATAGCGGAACGTAAGGTACCAAAACATGGGAGCCGGGCAAACCCAACTATTGACCAAAGACATGATTCGGAGCTGATGCATATAATGCTATAAGTTCGGAGGGCTGCACTTTGTGAAAGTGTTCGGACTTCTCACGCCGTATTGTGGGGTGCTTGAGCCCCTGGCGTATGGACCGTACCAAAGTGTACGGGTGCTAAATGTCATAACTGAGCATATGTATTGAAAAAGAAATGAATAGAGAATGCAATAATAAGCTGAAGCTAAGCATTGTTTATTTTAAAAGGCTGTTGTGAAAGCAGAACGATACAAATAGTGCGATAAGCAAGAGATGGGACTATTTGACATGTCCCCCTCCAGGGGCGAGCTGCGAGATGGTATGTAAGACATGCACTTTGTTCGTTATAGAGACCACCTAGGAATTTAACGTAGCTTTCTGCCTCCTTGGTTGTTGCATTGTGTGTTCGGCGGTTGTACTGCCAGACCGGCCTTCCGAAGAGTGGAGTCTAAAAGTAGGAAATAATGACAAAATTGGGAGCCCCTAGTGCAGTTGAGCCGCATTTTTGGACATGCCGTGGTCGTGCCCCTCCCCCTGTGCCCATGGTATTTTCATAGCGTAGTTGTGTATGCGTAGTACTGATTTCGCAGTTTCGCGAGGGTTGGGGTTGGGGCCGTATTGCTACGCTTGCTCGGAACGTGCCATACGGTCTTGTTGTAGGTTACTCCAGGCGCGCTTGACGGTGTCCGGATGTTTAATAGCCAGACTGGAGAATTGCCTTGAGAGGCTGCTTTGTACTTCTGCTACAAGGGCCGCCGTGTGCTCCTCCATTCGGAGAGAGCGTTCGGTGTTTCCATTGACCATAATGACTCCTCGAGGGCCTGGCATCTTGAGCTTGAGATATGCGTAGTGCGGCACCGCATTGAACTTTGCAAATGCGGTTCGTCCGAGCAGTGCATGATAGCCACTGTGGAACGGGACTATGTCGAAGATTAACTCCTCGCTTCGGAAATTATCCGGGGATCTGAAGACCACTTCAAGTGTAACTGAGCCTGTACAGTTGGCCTCTACACCTGGTATGACGCCTTTAAAGGTTGTTTTTGTGGGTTTAATCCTTGAGGGATCTATGCCCATTTTCCGCACTGTATCCTGATAAAGCAGGTTCAGGCTGCTGTCGCCGTCCATAAGGACTCTAGTGAGGTGAAATCCGTCAATGATTGGGTCTAGAACCAATGCGGCGAATCCGCCATGGCGGATGCTAGTGGGGTGGTCCCTTCGATCAAAAGTGATCGGGCAGGAGGAACATGGGTTGAACTTTGGGGCGACTGGCTCCAACGCGTATACGTCCCTGAGTGCACGCTTCCGCTCCCTTTTGGGGATGTGGGTTGCGTATATCATGTTCACCGTCCGCACTTGTGGGGGGAAGCCCTTCTGTCCACTATTGTTCGGCGGCCGGGGCTCTTCGTCCTCATCACTGTGCAGCCCCTTGTCTCTGTTTTCGGCATTTAACTTGCCGGCCTGCTTGAACACCCAACAATCCTTGTTGGTGTGATTGGCTGGTTTTTCGGGGGTGCCATGTATCTGGCACGAGCGATTGAGTATACGGTCCAAACTGGACGGGCCCGAAGTGTTCCTCTTAAATGGCTTTTTCCGCTGACCGGGCTTAGAGCCTCTGAATCCGGCATTAACTGCCGTATCTTCAGCGTTGTCGCTGTTAATGCGGTGCTTGTGCTTGTTGCGACATGACCTGCCATTGCTGTCCTTGGTATCTGAATTACCAGGGCTCTTGGTCATGTTATTGCTACGAGCCAGCCAGCTGTCTTCTCCCGCGCAAAAGCGGGTCATGAGTGTCGTGAGGGCTGCCATAGATTTCGGCTTTTCCTGTCCAAGGTGCCGGGCAAGCCACTCATCACGGATGTTATGCTTGAAGGCTACTAGGGCCTCTGCGTCCGGACAGTCGACGATTTGATTTTTCTTGGTTAGGAACCGTGTCCAGAATTGTCTGGCAGATTCTTCTGGTTGCTGAATTATGTGGCTCAGGTCATCAGCGTCTGGTGGTCGCACATAAGTGCCCTGGAAATTGTCGAGGAATGCGGCTTCCAGGTCCTCCCAACAACCAATTGATTCTCCTGGCAGGCTATTAAGCCAATGCCGAGCTGGTCCTTTAAGCTTGAGTGGGAGGTATTTGATGGCGTGTAGATCATCGCCACGGGCCATGTGGATATGAAGGAGATAGTCCTTGATCCATACCGCAGGATCTGTTGTGCCATCGTATGATTCAATGTTTACGGGTTTGAAACCCTCTGGGATTTGATGATCCATTACTTCATCTGTGAAGCATAGTGGGTGTGCGGCGCCTCTGTACTCGGCTATATCACGACGTAGCTCAAATGAGCTTTGTCTGCTGTGTTCGGCCCAGCCGGATTTACTGTATCTGGCGTGACGGCTATCGTCTCGTGTCGTGGGGTGCCCGCGCGATCCGTAGATCGATCTTGTTTGCCTTGCCGTCTTCCAACATATCTCGCAGGTCTAGCGCATTTCCCCGTGCCTTGGTGTTTTTTGAGCGACGCTAGGGTGCCGCTTGAGTGGAGGGCCGGGAGGACTCTCTGTCGCGGCCGTGAGGTGGCCGGTCAGCTGCATCATGCGCTGGTGATGTAGGCTTATGTGCTTCCTCCTCTAAACGGGGTAGCAACCTGCGCTTTGGGTAGCTCTTGGAGGGGCGTTCGAGTTCGTATTCCTCGGCCGCAAGGACTTCCGTCCATCTGTCGGCTAGCAAGTCTTGATCAGCTCTAAGTTGTTGCTGTTTTTTCTTAAGGCTACTCACCGTGGCCATAAGCCTGCGCTTAAAGTGCTCTTGTTCGATGGGATCCTCAGGCACGACAAATTCGTCGTCGCCGAGGCTTGCCTCGTCTTCGGAGGGAGGCATGTAATTATCATCCTCTTCTTCTCTGTCTGCCGCTCTCTCAGGGGGGGGGGGCTGGCTTCTCCATCCTCCTGCGCTGAATCTTGCTGGAGGGAATTGTCTTCGGCACTGTCCGGGGTGTTATTATCTCCCGTGCCGGCATCACCATTTTTGCTTTGGCGGGACTTAGAGCGGCGCCGCTGACACCGGCGCTTGGGTTGCTTCTTGGAGGGGTCGTCCCCCGTTGTTCCGTCGCCATTGCCTTCTTTGGGTGTATCCACCATATATATGTCATATGACGAGGTGGCTTTCCAGTGCCCTATAGGCATTGGTTCATGTTCGTCTCCTACATCGTCGTCCATACCGTCGATGTCTTCGGAGTCGAAGTCGAGCATGTCGGTTAGATCATCGACAGTGGCTACAAAGTGGGTGGTGGGTGGGCGTCGAATTTCTTCGTCATCCGCATCCCAATCCTGTTGGCCATAGTCCGGCTAGGGCTCTCCTGACAAAGAGAGAGACCTTAGTGAATTCAGAATGTCGCCGAAGGGCGAGTGCTGAAAGATATCCACGGCGGTGAATTCCATGATCGACGCCCAATCGGATTCGATTGGCAGGGCGCCGAAGGTTCGGAGTCCGAAAATGAGTCCGGCACCTTGGAGTCACGGGCTTCGCAGAGGATGAGGCTGGTGTTTGGCTCGATCGCCGTTGAGACTGCAGCCCCCAAGGCGGTGTCTAGCCACCCGTCCTCGATCGGCGTAGTTGGCTCCGAGCTAAGGGTCGGAGCTGATGCGGGCGCGGCCTCTAGGGTACTGTTCGGCGGCAGAGCTAGGTCATACCCATCGTGATAGTGCGCAGCGCCCGGCTGTGGCTCGAATCTGTCGAAGATCAAGTCTCCGCGGATGTCGGCCGTGTAGTTCAAACTTCCAAATCCGACCTGATGGCCAGGGGCGTAGCTTTCAATCTGCTCCAGATGGCCAAGCAAATTAGCCCGCAGTGCAAAGCCGCCGAACACGAAGATCTGTCCGGGGAGAAAGGTCTCACCCTGGACCGCATCGTTGTTGATGATCGGAGGAGCCATCGGGCCTAAAGGTGGCGACACAGAGGAACTCTCAATGAAAGCACAAATGTCGGTGTCAAAACCGGCGGATCTCGGGTAGGGGGTCCCAAACTGTGCGTCTAGGCGGATGGTAACAGGAGACAAGGGACACAATGTTTTTACCCAGGTTCGGGCCCTCTCGATGGAGGTAAAACCCTACTCCTACTTGATTAATTTGATGATATGGGTAGTACAAGAGTAGATCTACCACGAGATCAAAGAGGCTAAACCCTAGAAGCTAGCCTATGGTATGATTGTTGTTCGTCCTATGGACTAAAACCCTCCGGTTTATATAGACATCGGAGAGGGCTAGGGTTACACAGAGTCGGTTACAATGGGAGGAGATCTACATATCCGTATTGCCAAGCTTGCCTTCCACGCCAAGGAAAGTCCCATCCGGACACGAAACGAAGTCTTCAATCTTGTATCTTCATAGTCCAAGAGTCCGGCCAAAGGTTATAGTCCGGCTATCCAGACACCCCTAATCCAGGACTCCCTCACCCACCCGTGCCTCTTGCCTTTCCCGCTCGGTGCGCTCCTTGGCTGCTTTGTCTTCGGCCTCGGTTAGCGCTTGCTTCAGGTCGCCACCTCGGTCGTGGCTCCTGGCAAGTATATGATGATCCTGTCATTTTGCAATCGCATTCTTTTTATGCATATCCATAGATTAGGTACTACTTACCTTTGTTCTCCTCGAGCTGCCTCTTGGCAAGGCCGAGCTCGTCCTTGGACCCTTTAAGGTCCTGCTTCAGTGCGGCGACCTCCGTAGTCAGTGCGGCAGATGCCAGCAGCGAAGTATGGATACGCATATTGACATACTTATATTAGACTCCTGCGATATTGTTTGATCCTCTGTTCGGCTTTTCTTTCTGAACACCAAACAGAGCATCAGGGGCTACTCTCTATGCGGTAATATTTTTCCTATATTTTAACACTTACCTCAAAGCCTGTTAGAAGGCTGTCACAGGCTTTAGTCAGTCCGCTCTTGCCGGACTGAACCTTCTGGACCACCGCACTCATAATAGTGCGATGCTCCTCGTCGATGGAAGCGCTGCGAAGCACTCCCTACAGATTGTCCGGTGCCTCTGGATGGACAGAGGTCACCGGCACAGGCGTCTTGCCCCTCTTGGAAGGTCGCCTTGAGGTGCCTCCGGGACTGTCTCCCCCCGACACGATGCCTCTTGAGACAATACCTCGGTGTTGTCCGTAGGGCAAGGGAAGGTGGCGGTCGGAAGTGGATCGCTATCCATATCCGACGAGCCCAGGGAGCCGTCCGACGATACGTCGATACGGGCTCGTGGCGGTCTGCATAGTCATAATTCGGTGTTAGGAGAAGCAGTGCGACAAAGGAATGCTATGAGTTACTCTGGTATCCGAATACTTACGATTTCCCCAGGGGCTTGGCCCTAGGCAGCCACTCATCTTCGCCTTCGGCGGAGGTGGTAGAGTAGTCTGGAAGGAGAGTCCTTCCCTTCTTGGACCCTTCGCCCCCCCGGTTGGGGCGGCCTTCCTTTTCTTGTCTTCCCCGACTGGAGGGGGAGTGTCTTCGTCTTCCTCCTCGTCTTCGGGGGAGGAGTGCGCCGCGGAGTTATCGAACAACAAGTCCGATAAACCCTGGCGTCGGGAACTCTTTCGGGTTCCCTTGGCCTTCTTGGTCTTCTCTGGCACCTTGTAAGGAGCCGGAGTCAGCATCTCCGTCAGGAGAGCGCCCGCAGTGTCTTCGGGCAAAGGGGTCGGACAGTTAATCTGCCACGACGTCTCCACCAGGTCCTGTCAGAGGCATGGAGATCAGACCCCGCACATGATTAAGCTAGGGGAAATAAATATCCTACGAGACGTATTGAACTCACCGAACGCGCTAGGTGCTTTGCGCTTAGCCCGCGGTCCTCGGCGAGAGAAGGAGGGACCTCGGCGCCCTTGAACAACACCTTCCAGACGTCCTTGTGCGTCGTATCGAAGAGCTTGCTCAGAGTCTGGTGCTGGGCCGGGTCGAACTCCCACAAGTTAAAATCCCGTTGTTGACACGGGAGGATCCGGCGGATGAGCATGACCTGGACTATGTTGACAAGCTTGAGCTTCTTGCTTGCCATACTCCGGATACATTTCTGGAGTCCATCCAGCTCCACCGATGAACCCCACGACAAGCCCTTCTCTTTCCAGGAAGTGAGCCATGTAGGGAATCCGGATCGAAACTCGGGGGCGCCGCCCATTTGGCGTCGCGCGGCTCGGTGATGTAGAACCACGCCGATTGCCACCCCTTTATGGTCTCCACAAAGGAGCCTTCAAGCCATATAACATTGGGCATCTTGCCCACCATGGCTCCGCCGCATTCTACTTGTTGGCCTCCCACCACCTTCGGCTTGATATTGAAGGTCTTTAACCACAGGCCGAAGTGGGGCCGGATGCGGAGGAAAGCCTCACACACGACAATGAACGCCGAAATGTTGAGGACGAAGTTCGGGTCCAGATCATGAAAGTCCAGCCCATAGTAGAACATGAGACCACAGACGAATGGATGGAGGGGAAACCCCAGTCCGCGGAGGAAGTGGTGGAGGAAAACTACCCTCTCATGAGGTTCCGGGGTAGGCACGATCTGCCCCACAGCGGGCAGCCGATGCGTGATATTCACGGCTAAGTATGCGGCTCCGCGCAGCTTCTTGATATGTCCCTCCGTAACGGAGGAAGCCATCCATTTGCCTCCCGCTCCGGACATGTTTGGAGAAGGTTGAGGGAAAGGATGTGGACTTGGGTGTTGGAGCTCGAGTGTGTGAAAATGGATGAGCAAAGGAGGAAGAAGACGTGGATGAAAAGTTGAATCCTTATCCCTTTATACGAGCGGACGAAACTATGCGTCCCCACTAGCCTGGTGTCGGTGTCAAAACCGGCGGATCTCGGGTAGGGGGTCCCGAACTATGCGTCTAGGCCGGATGGTAACAGGAGACAGGGGACACTTTGTTTTACCCAGGTTCGGGCCCTCTCGATGGAGGTAATACCCTACTCCTGCTTGATTAATATTGATGATATGGGTAGTACAAGAGTAGATCTACCACGAGATCAAGGAGGCTAAACCCTAGAAGCTAGCCTATGGTATGATTGTCGTGTATGGAGTTGATTGCCTACGTACTACAACCCTCCGGTTTATATAGACACCGGATAGGGTTAGGGTTACACAGAGTCGGTTACAATGGTAGGAGATCTTGAATATCCGCATTGCCAAGCTTGCCTTACACGTCAAGGAAAGTCCCATCCGGACACGGGGCGAAGTCTTCAATCTTGTATCTTCATAGTCCAGGAGTCCGGCTGAAGGTATAGTCCGGCTACCCGAACACCCCCTAATCCAGGACTCCCTCAGTAGCCCCCGAACCAGGCTTCAATGACGATGAGTCCGGCGCGCAGATTTTTTCGGCATTGCAAGGCGGGTTCTTCTCCAAATCTTATGTACCTGTAGGAATAATGTCTGATTTCTGTAATGTAGTCCTCATCGGCTTCCATGCCCAATAATGGCCGTCTTCCACGTGTTCAAACAAATGCGAAAAGCCGGGGCGTTTTTACATCCACACCCCTAGCTGTATAAACGAGCCGCCTATTAACGGGATGGGGATTTAGGTCCAAACCACATCTTCTCCTTTCTGCGAGTTATCATCAGAGCGCTTCCAGCAAAGGTCCATTCCAACATGACCAGCCGTCGCAGCTCCTCCCCTCGCCCCTCCGGTCCCAAACCCGGGGAGTGGGAGAGTTGCACCATCCCGCATAGCAAGTTAGCGTCGCTTCAGGCCAAGGGATTCCTCCCTTAGGCATACATGGTCCCGGTCCGAGCCGGTCTCGCCACCTATAATGGCGGAAAACAAGTGGAGAGCACCCCCAATCCTTCTAAAGGAGAGCGGTGTGCCTCCTCCCCTATCTAATAAGGGGACTGGGATTTCCAATTCACCCATTTCTCCGCGGGCTTCTGGAGTTCTACGGCCTCCAGTTGCACCATCTCACGCCCGCCTCTGTATTGCACATCGCAGGTTTCGTCGCCCTTTGCAAGCTATTTTTAGGCGTGGAGGCTCATTTCGCGCTGCGGAAGAGGTTATTCTGCCTGGTGCCCCGTTCTGAAAAGGGGTCTATATATCAAGTGGGCGGAGCCGAAGTATGGCGCATCGCCGGGACCGGATACCTATCCGGAACCCCAAAGAAGGCGTCCGAGGACTGGCCTTCAGAATGGTTTTACATAGATGACGTCCCGCTACCGGACCCTATCCGGGTCGGTCTCCCTGAGTTCAACAGTGCCCCATTGAAGAAACGCTTGAGCTGGCGTCCGCGGAGCTCTCAGAGAGAAAGTGACAGAGACGTCCTTTACCTGATGGGCCGGATAAGACTGTTGGCTCATTCCGGATTAACCATGATTGGAGTCATGGCCTCATGCATTATGCGGGGGGTGCAACCGCTTCAATATAGAGGCCACCCCATGTGGGATTTCAACGGGGAGGATGACGCCACACGTTACGGTCGTAAGGGGCTGGACTCAGCCGCCGCCTTAGTAAAGATCTTATCCTCTTTGTATAAGGGAGAAAAGGAGGAATTCCTCCGCGTCAATCCGCAGGTCGGATTTACTATGTACGATCCTCCAAGTTGGGTAAGTGAATAATTGTGCTTGCCTGTTTGTTCTATACTCCCACGGTTAGATATGTAGTCTAACGACTTCAGTGCAGGAACTGCGACAGGAGGTAAAGGATATAAACAGCCACCCTCCACAGCCCGACGACCCAGAACGGTCCCTCGATCCGGACTTCGAAGAGGATCCGGACATATCGGTGGAGCTTATCGACGGGGTGTTCCATCAGCTAAGCAAGGACAATACCTTGGTAGCCATCACGACTGATTACCCAGGGTTAATCCCGGCCTCCCAGGTGACAGAAGCCGGAGTCTCATTCCCTCGAGAGAGATTGCACTCTCGCGTATTCCGGTGTTTCTGACGACAACCGTGTTTTGCAGGGGAGTTTTCCAAGGCAGGAGGCCGAACCTGAGGCGGCCAGCCAACGAGGGGCCGCAGGGCCCCGTGGGGCAAAAAGGAATGAAGTCCAGACTGAGATGCCGGCGCAAAGGTATAGCGCACCCTCTGTTTCCCTGGTGTTATTCTGTCAGGGCATATTAACTTTCGTGCTATCTTCAGAACGAAGAGACCTCGCCAGACTACATCCGGAGAGGTTGCCAATCGCGCCTCCACCAGCCAGGCTCCAACGGCTGGCCAGGAAGCGGAGGTGAGCACAAGGCGCGTACCGGACGCTCCTCCGACAGAGGATGAGGACAGGCTGTCTGCCACAAATTCTGAAGTGGAGAGTGCCATGAACCACAGGCGTCGCCGGACAGTTCTACGCGACGCTTGTTTCTCCCAAGAGGCTTTAGATGCCTTTAATTCGGGAGATGCGTACCTCCGTGCCGCTCAAAATGGTTTAGCCAGAGCCACAGAGCAGTATGTAAAAGACATACGGGTAAGAAAATTTTGGTCAAATATATATATACCAGTAGCCCCCGAGACTTGAAACAGTTAGAGCAACTGATTTAAGGATCTTTTAATATGCAGGTTCTTACAAAGAAGAATACTGTACTGTCCCAGGAGCTGGAAAAGTGCAGGGCCCAACTAGAGGCCGCACTAGCCGCAGCAGGGGAGTCCAAAGAGACCCCCTCAGGTAAGATATACTTTGAAAGATTAGTATTGTGTGGTGTGGGTGTAAATCTGACAAATCATATTGCAGATGGCGCCGGACTCGATCCGGACAAACAACAACTCTTACGCCAGCTAAAGGCCGGTGAGAGATGTTGACAAGGGTGAGGCGAGAGAAGAATGATCTTCAGGATGTCAACACCAAGCTGGACGTCGAACTTAAAGATGTTCGTGGCCAGCTGTCGGACTCCACGAAGGAGAATCAGCGGCTTCGACGCGGCATTTTTAGTAAGTGCTTGAACGAACTTTGAAAAAAGAGTTCGGCGAAGAAGTCGACTAACAGAGTAATGTCTGTAGGTATGCTCACAGGTCGTCCTGCAGAGGAGATGCCCGGTTCTACGGGTGACCTTCTTCTCGAACTCATGCAACTGCATGAGCGAATTCGGCAGGCGATGTGAGGTGTTGCCCAAGCCTTATGGCCTGCCCACTCCATGCCCGAGGGCCTTGGAGAGCTTGCGGAGAAGCTGAAGGGAGCTCGGCGGCGCTTCCGGTTGTGGAAGATATCGGCCTGCCGACAAGGCGCTAGGGAAGCCTGGGCCATGGTGAAGACCCGTTTTACAAAGTCTGACCCAAACCACATGGCCGAGGTCGGACCAGTGGGGCCTGACGGGAAGGAGATCCCTGTGAGCTTAGTATACGGCCAAGTAGAGTTGGCCGCGAAGTATTCCCAGTAGGACTGTAAATTAGACAGCCTGTTAGATGGTATAGAAGAGGAATACAATCAGTCAAAATGACTATGTAATTTTGAATTGACATGTGTAATGCCTTCTAGTCGGATTGTAGATCGTTTGTCATTGCCGACCTTTTCGCTTCGACCTCGGGACCTGATGGTCCGGAGTGTGTCCGAATACCATAGCGGTTATATAAGAACCGTGGTATGCATGGAGACCAGGCGTAGGGGTCATTAGTGCTTTATCAGACAAGTGCCCAACTAGTTATGTTATATTACATGGTTAGTAAGAAACATCTTCCAGAGAGAATAGTTCCGTTAGGGGTTCCTTTCGCTGGGAGGCATGCCCTAAAGTGCATGTCCGGTCTGCATAAAAAGATGCAGAAAAAAGCATCTAGGGGCGCATATAAAAAAAGATCATCTTTTATCTCACCGACCGAATATTCCCTTAAGAACGCTAGCTTTCGGCTTCACCCAGTCTGAGGTACACATCCGGCTGACCCGGCAGTAACAATCGCAGAGGTGCTCCCTTTACCACCTAGCTGAACAATCGGGAATGTAGGGGTAAGCACAGGAGCCAGGCAACCCAGCTTGGCCAAAACTTAAGTCATATCGATGCATATAATGGTGAAGAAAAAGGTACATGCAGAAGTTTGACGCATGTGTTGGGCGTGAAGCCCGTATAAATAAGCTTCTGTTAAAGAAGCCCCCAGGTTTAATGAGCGTGAGTCGCGTGTCACTAGATAAGCCTTTAAGGGCTATAAAAGAAAAGAGGGGAAGGAGAGAAATGTAAGACAGAAAAATGCAAAAAATGGACAGAGGAAGGAGACGAACACAGAGTCCGGCGCTAGGCATAGAATCTTCGGAGACGGGTGGCGTTCCACATGTTTGGCTCGAGTCGGTTATCCGATGCATCTCGCAGGCGGTACGCCCCGCCAGTCAGGACTTGTTCGATTATGAATGGACCTTCCCACTTGGGCTTGAGTTTGTCCTTTTTCTTATCCGGCTGGCGTAGAACTAGTTCGCCAACATTGTAATTTTTGGCCTGTACTTCTCTGCTTTGATATCTTTGGGCCTGCTGTTGATAAAATGCGGAACAGGCTTTTGCCACGTCGCGCTCTTCCTCCAGGGCGTCCAAGTTGTCCTGCCGATCGAGCTCGGCTTCTCTTTCTTCATACATGCGCACTCTAGGTGAGTCATGAATTATGTCGCAGGGCAGAACTGCCTCTGCGCCATACACCATAAAAATGGTGTCTATCCTATGGTGCGATTTGGCGTGGTCCGCAGCCCCCATAGCACGGAGTCGAGCTCCTCTACCCAGTGTGTGTTAGATTCCTTGAGGGACTGCACCAGTCTGGGTTTAATGCCGCTCATTATAAGACCATTTGCACGTTCGACCTGGCCGTTGGTTTGTGGGTGATAGACGGAAGCATAATCGAGCTTGATGCCCATGTTTTTGCACCAGAGTTTTACCTCGTCGGCGGTAAAGTTTGTACCATTATCGGTTATGATGCTGTGGGGGACGCCATAGCGGTGTACCACCTCGGATATGAAGTCTATCACAGGTCCGGATTCGGCCGTTTTAACAGGCTTGGCTTCTATCCATTTGGTGAATTTGTCCACCATGACCAGTAAGTATTTTTTCCTATCGGTCCCACCTTTAAGGGGTCTGACCATGTCAAGCCCCCAGACCGCAAAAGTCCAGGTGATGGGTATAGTTTGGAGTGCGGTGGGTGGCATATGGCTTTGGTTGGCAAAAAGTTGGCAACCAACGCATCGTTGGACTAAGTCCTGAGCGTCTGCCCGGGCCGTCGGCCAATAAAAGCCTGTACAGAAAGCCTTGCTAACAAGGGACCGAGCAGAGGCGTGGTGACCACCGAGTCCGGCATGAATTTCAGCCAGAAGGTTCCGCCCTTCCTCTTCGGAGATGCACCTTTGAAGGACTCCGGTAGTGCTTTCCTTGTAAAGCTCTCCCTCATGGACTCTATAGGCTTTAGATCGCCGCACTATGCAGCAGGCCTCGTTTTGGTCCTCTGGGAGTTCCTGCCTAGTAAGGTAGGCTAGGATGGTTCTATCCACGGGGCGATGACCGCCATTCTTATGTGTGCTGAAGGTGTAATTTCATTGGCAGAGCCTCCAATTGTGTCAGATTGTTCGGCGTCGAGTGGTGCGGCTGGGTCCGGGCAATTATTGACGGGTTCCCCCTCCCATGTTATGGATGGCTTGAACAATCTTTCCAAAAAGATGTTGGGGGGACTGCATCGCGTTTTGCTCCGATGCGTGCCAGGACGTCCGCTGCTTGATTGTTTTCTCGGGCTATATGGTGAAACTCCAGCCCTTCGAACCGAGCTGACATTTTTAGGACGGCGTTGCGGTAAGCTGCCATTTTTGGGTCCTTGGCGCGAAGTCTCCATTTATTTGGGATATCGCGAGGTTTGAATCCCCGCGTACCTCTAGGCGCTGGATACCCATGGATGCTGCTATCTGGAGACCATGTAGGAGGGCCTCATATTCGGCTGCATTGTTGGAATCCATGTACATGATCTGGAGCACATATTGGACTGTGTCTCCTGTGGGGGACGTCAGGACGACGCCAGCCCCCAGTCCGGCCAACATTTTGGAGCCGTCGAAATGCATAACCCAGTTTGAATATGTGTCGTACTCTTTAGGGAGCTCGGCCTCCGTCCATTCTGCGACGAAGTTGGCCAAAACTTGCGATTTAATAGCTCGCCGTGGCTTATAGGTTATATCGGACGGGAGAAGCTCGATGGCCCATTTTGCAATCTGGCCCGTTGCGTCGCGGTTGTTGATAATATCGTTGAGTGGTATTTTCGAGGCTACTGTTATGGAACACTCTTGAAAGTAGTGTCATAGCTTCCGGGATGCCATGAATACCGCGTATGCAATCTTTTGATAATGCGGGTACCGTGATTTGCATGGAGTGAGGACAGTGGATACGTAGTAGACCGGCCTTTGAAGGGGGAATTTGTGTCCGTCCGTTTCCCGCTCGACAACGAGCACTGCGCTGACAACTTGATGTGTTGCTGCAATGTACAATAACATTGGTTCATCGGTGTTCGGCGCGGCCAGGACTGGGTTTGTTGCCAATATGGCTTTTATTTCATCAAGTCCGGCCGTGGCGGCCTTCGTCCACTCGAAGTGTTCGATGCGCCGAAGGAGGCGATAGAGGGGTAGTGCCTTTTCTCCCAAGCGGGAGATGAAGCGGCTTAAAGCCGCCACACATCCAGTTAATTTTTGTATTTGTTTGAGGTCCTTTGGGATATCCAATTGTGACAAAGCTTGGATCTTGGCTGGATTAGCTTCAATTCCTCTACCGGATACAATGAAGCCTAAGAGCTTTCCGGCTAGAACGCCGAAGACGCATTTTTCTGGGTTGAGCTTGATATTGTATTTTCGGTGGTTATTGAAAGTAAGCCTCAAGTCGTCTATTAGAGATTCGACATGTCTTGATTTGACGACCACATCATCCACATACGCCTCCACTGTTTTGCCGATCTGATTTGCCAGACATGTCTGGATCATGCGCCGATATGTTGCGCCGGCGTTTTTCAGCCCGAAGGGCATTGTGTTGAAGCAGAATGGGCCGTATGGTGTGATGAATGCTGTTGCAGCTTGGTCTGATTCTGCCATCTTGATTTGATGGTAACCGAAGTATGCGTCGAGGAAACACAACGAGTCGTGTCCTGCGGTGGCATCGATAATTTGATCGATACGGGGGAGGGGGAAGGGATCCTTTGGGCAAGCCTTGTTAAGGTCTTTAAAATCGACACACAGGCGCCAGGATTTGTCCTTCTTTGGTACCATCACCAAGTTTGCTAGCCAGTCCGGATGTTTTATGTCTCTAATGAATCTGGCCTCCAATAGCTTGGCTAGCTCCTCTCCCATAGCCTGTCTCTTGGGTTCGGAAAAACGCCGAAGGGCTTGTTTGACAGGTTTGAATCCTTTTAGGATATTTAGGCTGTGTTCGGCCAGCTTGCGTGGGATCCCTGGCATGTCTGAAGGGTGCCAGGCGAAAATGTCCCAGTTCTCTCGTAGGAACTCTCGCAGTGCGGCGTCTACATTAGGGCTCAGTCGTGCCCCGATGGAAGCTGCTTTATTGGGGTCCGTTAGATGGACCTGGAATTTGACTATTTCGTCAGCTGGCTTGAAGGATGTGGATTTGGATCTCTTATCGAGTATCACATCATCCCTGTTAACCATGGAGCGCAGCGCAGTCAGTTCCTCGGCCGCTAGGGCTTCGGATAGTGCCTCAAGGGCTAATGTGGCCGTCTTGTTTTCGGCGCGGAGTGCAACATCCGGATTACTAGCTAGAGTGATAATTCCGTTCGGCCTGGGCATCTTAAGCTTCATGTACCCGTAATGGGGTATTGCTTGGAAGATTGTGAATGTTTCCCGTCCTAGTAAAGCATGATGTCCACTTTTAAACGGGGCCACTTGAAACGTGACTTCTTCGGACCTGTAATTATCCGGCGTGCTGAACACCACATCTAGTGTGATTTTTCCTGTGCAGCGCGCTTCCCGACTGGGGATTATTCCTCTAAAGGTTGTGCTGCTTCGCTTGACGCGACTCCAGTCTATTTCCATTTTTTGAAGGGTTTCCTCATAAATGAGGTTTAGTCCGCTGCCTCCATCCATGAGCACCTTGGTGAGGCGAAAGCCGTCCACTATGGGACTGAGGACCAATGCGGCTGGTGCTCGGGCTGTTCGGAATTTAGGTTCATCACTTGCGTTGAAGGTAATAGCAGTGTCGCTCCATGGATTTATTGTTGCAACTTGATAAACTTCGGCGGGGCTGCGGAGTGTTCTTTTTTGCACATTGTTTGATGCGAAAGTCTCGAAGACTGTGAGAATGGTACTAGTGTCCTCGGGCTGGCTTTCTGTGGCCTCCAGGCTTAAGAGGTCCTCGCCGATTTTGGCGACCTGCTGGAGTATCCAACATGCTCTGAGGCTGTGAGTTGGTGTGGCGTCCTCTGTACTGTGAATTCTACAGGGTCCATCAAGCCACCTTTCCAGTACGGTTCCATGCCCTGTAGAGGGTTTTGGCTTTTTGGTGCTTATCCCGGGTGTCCTATGATGATGCACCCTCTTAGTTCAGACGGGATTACTATTCAAGGCCGGATTATCCCAAAATTTTATTTTGGTTTTCCAGGCGCTTTCCATCGCACAATATTTTTGTACTATGGACGCCAAGTCAGCGAAGCGTGTAATATCACGATGACTTACGGCGTTAAGGATTCCCTCGTCCGTGCAATTACTGCAGAAAATTGAGATTGCGTCTTCCTCGCGGCAATCCTTTATCCTGTTCATAACCAGGAGGAATCTGGCCCATTAATGATGTACTGTTTCCTCGGGCCTCTGCCTGATTTGGGAGAGATCGCTTATGTTCGGGTGGGCGGGTGTCGTTGAATCTAAAACCTCACCCAATCCAAGATTTGGAGGCCGAAGAGTTTCCGAACTCTGAAGTTCGGATTCTTGGATGTTGTTCAATGAATCTAGCCCGTTGCCTGATCCTAAGCTCAGGTCTTGAGTTACATCCTCCCCTCCGCGGGTATCCGGCTTGGAGGAGTCGGGAATTCGGACGTAGCTAGTCCTTAAAATAGATGAAGGGTCGCCGCACTGCGCCTCTACCACGGCAACATGGTGGGTGACTTGGGGAGAGTTAATTTCTCTTAGATCGGGTTTAAGCCCAACCTGGTCGTAATCCGTAGCGACCCCCAGGGTGGCGATGCGATCCAAGAGCTCGTTTATGGAAGAGAGCTCCATTGGATCTAGCTTCTCGACGAGCTCCGAGCTGACGTGTAGGTTGCTTTTGATGACCCGAGAGGTCACCGTCGGTGCAACAGCCGAACAGGTGGTCATGAGGAAACCACCTAGCCGGAGGGTCTGGCCAACAGCCAAGGCTCCCTTAGCAACGACACTGTCTTTAAAGACGGGAAGAGGCATCCTTCCTGATTGTGACGGCATAGAGGAACTCTCAATGAAAGCACCAATGTCGGTGTCAAAACCGGCGAATCTCGGGTAGGGGGTCCCGAACTGTGCGTCTAGGCCAGATGGTAACAGGAGACAGGGGACACTTTGTTTTACACAGGTTCGGGCCCTCTCGATGGAGGTAATACCCTACTCCTGCTTGATTAATATTGATGATATGGGTAGTACAAGAGTAGATCTACCACGAGATCAAGGAGGCTAAACCCTAGAAGCTAGCCTATGGTATGATTGTCGTGTATGGAGTTGATTGCCTACGGACTACAACCCTCCGATTTATATAGACACCGGATAGGGTTAGGGTTACATAGAGTCGGTTACAATGGTAGGAGATCTTGAATATCCGCATTGCCAAGCTTGCCTTACACGTCAAGGAAAGTCCCATCCGGACACGGGACGAAGTCTTCAATCTTGTATCTTCATAGTCCAGGAGTCCGGCTGAAGGTATAGTCCGGCTACTCGAACACCCCCTAATCCAGGACTCCCTCACCTGGTAAAACTTGCTTATCCCCCAAGCGCCATAATCGATGGCACGGTTGGGTTACCCACGCCCGTATTGATGATAATCCCGTAATAAGGGGGACACGATCTCTGCTTTGACAAGATGTGTCAAAAAACTGCCTCACGTTATGTGCGGGGCTAGTTAAAGGAAACGGTTCGAATAATCACCGGGCCATGGCATAATGTCATGTTGCCAAAACAAGTCAGCAAGTTGGATTTGTGGAAATATTATTCTCTCTATGATGGTATGTGGAACTTATTTTGCAGGGTTGGACACTATCCTTGTATTCAAATTCTTCTGTGATGTGTTCGGAGGAGGAACCCGCCTTGCAATGCCGAAGACAATACTGCGTGCCGAACTCATCGTCATTGAAAGCCTGGTTCAGGGGCTACTGAGGGAGTCCTGGATTAGGGGGTCTCCGGACAGCCGGACTATATCCTTTGGCCGGACTATTAGACTATGAAGATACAAGATTGAAGACTTCGTCTCGTGTCCGGATGGGACTCTACTTGGCATGGAAGGCAAGCTAGGCAGTACGGATATGGATATCTCCTCCTTTGTAACCGACCTTGTGTAACCCTAACCCTCTCCGGTGTCTATATAAACCGGAGGGTTTTAGTCCGTAGGACACAACAATAACATACAATCATACCATAGGCTAGCTTCTAGGGGTTAGCCTCTTTGATCTCGTGGTAGATCTACTCTTGTACTACCCATATCATCAATATTAATCAAGCAGGACGTAGGGTTTTACCTCCATCAAGAGGGCCCGAACCTGGGTAAAACATCATGTTCCCTGCCTCCTGTTACCATCTGCCTTAGACGCACAGTTCAAGACCCCCTACCCGAGATCCGCCAGTTTTGACACCGACACCTTACCTTCACCATAAGGGGGCGAACCAGTATAAACCTCTCGTGTCCTTTGTCCCGATCAACCCCTTTAAGCTTCCTAGTTGCGATGGCCCTACAACTAAGTCCTTTTGCTAGGACATCTGCCGTGACAATTGCACGATAGTTGGCGCCCACCGTGGGGCCAGCGCACAGTGGATTTGAGTTCTTGAAGGGCAACTTCGAAGGGCTCAAGGGATACGATGTGGGCCAGATGACCAAGAGTCATCGCGGCAAACTCTACATCAACGGCGAAGGCTGGGGCGCCAATGCCGGCTCAATCGAGTACGGGTACCGGGTCCCCTTCGGCGGAATCCACGTCTTCATTGGTCGGATCGGCGAGCTGGGCGCTGAGCCGGACATCTGCACCGACCTCATCAAGACAGCTCAGCGAGCGAGACCCGCTCGGGCTCAACCGGCCTTGAGGCGTGCCTTCGTGGGTTGCATCCATGGAGCGGAGTTTTCTGAAGGATCGATAGACGGTGGTGAGACGGCCATCTGTTCTGACGCTACGTAATCAACATGCGAGACAGATCCTTTGTATCAGCTGCAAGATGGCATGCTTGGGGGCTGTTCCGATGGCAGCAGTATTCCGGACCCCTCTGAGCCGCCGAATCGAGCCGGAGTCTTCATGGCTGGCACTCAACCCGAGCAAAACTCTACGGCTGCAATAGCAATAACCATCGGGTTGGCAGCAGCCGGGTCAGGAGACCCCGTGCGCCCTCTGGCTCAGATAATAATGGACCTCATGGATAAGTTGACGGCTCTGTTAACTGTTGTAGTGGAGCCGGCGGATAAGGCTCAACATGACGCGGAGGTGGCACGACTACGCGAAGAGATGGCATGGGCCAAGGAAAATTTAGCAGTAGAAGAAGTCAGGATGGCTGTGGAACGGGCGGCTTTGGATGCCCGGGCTTAGTAGCTTCAAGCAAAGACTTTCCGGCTCTTGGTGGATTTGAACGCGTCCAACGAGGTCATGAGGAGAAGACACCAGAAAACTCAGTCACGTCTACCTCTGGATTACGATCCCAGGAACCTTTTCCACACACCCGGGGCCGGTCCCAGCAACCCGCCAGAGGCAAACCGGATCACAACACCCAGGGCGGGGGCGCCGGTTCAGCCAAGGGCCATGGAACTACCCCGTATGAATACATCTCCGCCTCATTACACGCCAGTACCACCAGGTCACTTCTCTAACCCGTTGGATAATTTAATTGCTGCGTCGGCCCGTCTGGCGGCTCTCCCAATGGAAGGCGACTCTCCAACGGCGATCGAAACACGAAGGGTCAGAGAACTTCTTTAGACAGCCCTGGCGCAACAGTATGCGTATTCTTATAGTCGAGACAGGATCCATTCAACCCCTCGCCCAAGCCGGAGCCCGAGCTATAGCAGGCATATGGATTCAGCGGCTATGTCAAGCAATGCCCAATGCTGTAACCAACCGCGCAGGCATGACCCGGCTCAGGACGGAGCTTTGAACTTAGGGGATTAGGAGAGGATCCGTCAGGAAGCTGAGCGGGCGGTTCAACCGGCAGCTGAGTAGGCGGCTCATCAAGTTTTTCCGGTTTATCCAGCAACTTTTGTCGAGGCCGGAGTGGCCACAAGGACAGAGGTGTCCCTTGCCTAGTGCCAGCTCTACATAATGAGCGCTTGCCAAAAGATTTTAAGGGGCCTCGTAAGGTGCCTAACTACACGGCCGACTTGCAGCCTGGGGTATGGATTGAGAGTTATGAGATGGCGATGGAGCTATTGGAGGTCAGCAACGCAGCAATGGCTAAATATTTCACTATGATGTTGGATGGAATAGCTCGCACTTGGTTGAAAGGGTTGCCACCCAACTCCATCGGCCCATGGGCGGAGTTAAAAGCCCGGTTCATTCAAAACTTCAAGGACACCTATAAGCAACCCATGTCAATCGTGGACTTAACCAACTGTAAGCAAGAGGAGGGTGAGTCCACGACCCATTGGGTGCGCTGGGTCAAGGAGATAATATACTCATCTGATAAGATGGATGCCGGCTCTGCGGTCTTAATGTTGGAGAAAATTGCCGTTTTGAACCTCTGAAGCAGAAGCTGGGGTGGCTCAAGCGTGATTGTCATGACATGGGCCAGTTGATGGCGGCTCTAGTCAAGTATGCTGATTCAGATAGTACCAAGGATCCCACGTCTGATGAAGAGAAGGCAGGGAAGGGAAAAAAGAACGGCAATGGCAAGGGTCACCAGCATAACCTGGCAAATCAAGGAGGTAATAAACGTAAGGCTAACGAGTTCATGGCTAACACCAATACACATGGCAACAACCAACGGCGCAAGGGGAGGCCATCGCCTCGATCAGCCGGGTCAGGTCCCACCCTGGAGCAACTATTGAATGAACCCTGTCCTAGACACGGCACCCGGGAGAAGCCAGCTACCCATTTATGGAAGGATTGTACAATTACGAAGGCGTTTAAAAATTCCAACATGTTTGATGGCAGCCACGTCCTAGTGGTGGTTCAGGCGGAGACGGCTTTCATGGCCCGGGCGCCGGCCCAGGCGGAGTCGGTTTTCACGGCTAGGGTCATCCGGGTAACTAAGGTCGTTATAATCAGCAGTCCGGCCAAAGTAATCAGCAGCAACAGCAGCAGCAGTCCGGGTACCAGAGTAACCCAAAATAGCTGAACAGTGGGCAATACCACGTATTTACCACTAGTTTGTGCAAGAGGGACCAGAAACTTCATAAGAGGGTTGTAAACACTGTTGAGCCGGCGGTTCCACATTATTTGAGATGGTCAGAATAGCCTATTGTGTGGAGTAGGGAGGATCACCCTCCCCGGGTTGATAATCCGGGTCACTTGGCTTTGATGGTGGCGCCTCAGGTTGGTGGATATAAGTTTACTAAGGTACTCATGGACAGAGGCAGTAGCATTAACATCCTCTATTATGAGACATTTCGTCGCATGGGATTGACTGACAAGAGTCTTAAACAGTCCAACATTGTTTTTCATGGTGTTGTACCTGGTAAATCGGCATACCCAGTTGGAAAGATTGAGCTGGAAGTAGCCTTTGGGGATGAATACAATTCTAGGGCTGAGAAGTTAACTTTTGAAGTGGTTAAGATCAAAAGCCCATATCATGGCCTATTTGGACGGCTGGCCTATGCCAAGTTCATGGCCCGGCCGTGTTATGTATATCTTCAGCTCAAGATGCCGGGTTATAAAGGCACCATCACAGTACATGGAAGCCGGAAAATAGCCCTAGAATGTGAAGAAGGTGATGCTGTGTATGCTGAGTCTGTTTGTGCAACAGAGGAATTAAAGTTTTATAAAGATAATGTTGACCCGGCAGACATGACGTCTTTGAAGAAGCCAACCACGGAACATGAACCGGTCTTGAAATTCAAGTCAACTGATGACACTAAAGCGGTTGATTTTGTGCCTAGCGACTCATCCAAACAGTTCATTATCAGTGCCAACTTGGATCCAAAATAGGAAAGCACGCTCATCGAGTTCATCCGTGAGAACCGGGACATCTTTGCATGGAAACCTTCTGACATGCCAGGTGTCCCGAGAGAACTCGCTGAGCACACTCTCAATATTGATCCGAGATTTAAACCGGTCAGACAGTTTCTTCGACAGTTTAATGAGGAAAGGCGCAAGGCGATTGGAGAAGCGGTGGCCCGGCTCTTGGTGGCCGGGTTCATTGTTGAAGTTTTTTACCTGGAGTGGTTGGCTAACCCGGTGCTTGTCCTCAAAAAGAATGGCACCTGGCGTATGTGTGTGGATTACACCGATTTAAACAAAGCTTGTCCGGCTGACCCTTTTGCCCTCCCTCATATTGATCAGATCATTGATGCTACAGCGGGTTGCGAGCGTTTGAGTTTTTTGGATGCCTATTTGGGTTATCATCAGATCAAGATGGCAGTTAAGGACCAGGAGAAGACAGCTTTCATCACTCCGTTTGGAGCCTTCTGCTATGTGTCTATGCCTTTTTGGCTGAAAAGTGCCCAGGCGACTTATCAACGATGTGTACAGAATTGTCTTCACAGTCAGATTAGGCGTAATGTTCATGCTTATGTGGATGACATGGTGGTGAAATCCAGAGAGAAGGAAACCTTGATAACTGATCTGAAGGAGACCTTTGATAACCTCCGGGTCTACAAGATGATGCTTAACCCGGCCAAATGTGTTTTTGGAGTCCCAGCTAGCAAACTTTTGGGTCTTTTGGTGTCTAACAGAGGTATTGAGGCTAACTCGGAGAAAATTAAGGCAACTACATCTCTGGCTAAACCGGCATGCATCAATGACATTCAGCGGTTGGCGGGTCGCGTCGCAGCCTTAAGCCGGTTCATAAGCCGGTTAGGGGAAAAGGCGATGCATTTATATCAAATGATGAAGAAGGTGGATAACTTTGTCTGGAGTGATGCTACTAACTCTGCTTTTGAGGATCTGAAGAAACAGCTCGCTGAGCCGCCGGTTCTTGCTGCTCCGGTTGAGAAAGAGCCGTTGTTGTTGTATGTGGTTGCTAACTCAGGTGCTGTCAGTGTGGCTGTTGTTGTGGAGCGTAGGGAGGCTGGCAAGGAACATCCGGTCCAACGGCCGATTTACTATGTCAGTGAGGTGCTCATTGAATCTAAACAAAGATATCCACATTAGCAGAAGCTCGTGTACTGGGTGTTCATGGCAAGCCAGAAGCTCAAACATTACTTTTAGGGTCACCCAATCACTGTGGTTTGCTCTACTCCTCTAGGAGATATTATTCAAAATAGAGAGGCCACAGGACGAGTCGCCAAGTGGGCTATTGAACTTGGATCTCATGGTTTGAAGTATGTGCCATATACTGCAATCAAATCTCATGCGCTGGTTGACTTCATTAATGATTGGACAGAGTTGCAGATGTCAGAGGAGAAACCAGACAACACATATTGGACGATTCATTTTGATGGGTCCAGACAGTTGGAAGGCTCGAGGGCTGGAGTTGTTTTAACTTCTCCTTGAGGTGACAAGTTTTGTTACGTGTTGCGATTGATGTTTCCTTGTACTAACAACGCAGCAGAATATGAAGCCTTGCTCCATGGTCTTCGAATGGCTAAAGAAATGAGTCTGAGCCGGGTACGGTGCCTTGGCGATTTAGATTTGGTGGCTCAACAGGTGTCAGGCAAGTGGGATTCCAAGGATCCTCTCATGGCGGCTTATCGCCGCGAGGTCGACGCTGTTGCGGGGCATTTTAAGGGTTATCAAGTGGAGCACATTGACCACAGAAAGAACGAAGCGGCCGATGCCTTGAGCCGGTTGGGATCTCAGCGTAAGCCGGTACCGCCTAATACCTTTCTGGATGTTTTACATAACCCGTCTGTTAAGTTGCCTACAGAGGAAGATTTGGCCATTGCTTACCCGGAGGCACAGTTAGTGGCGGCTCTTCATGTTATTCCAGATTGGATAGTACCGTTCTTGGCTTATATGACCCGGGGCGAGTTGCCGGAGGATGAGACCCTGGCCCGACAGATAACCCGACGGTCCAAGTCAATGACAATTTTTGACGGTGAGTTGTATCACCGCAGCGTCACTGGAGCGTTTCAACACTGCGTTTCTCCTAAAGAAGGGCAAGAAATTCTTCGTGAGATCCATGAAGGGGATTGTGGTCATCAGCCGGATCAAAGTCTCTTGCGGCCAAAGCTTTTTGTCATGGGTTTTACTGGCTAACGACTCACGCTGATGCGGAGGAGCTGGTCAGTAGGTGTGATAGATGTCAAAAAATTCATGACGAGTGCACATGCTGACTCAAGAGTTGCATATGATTACAATCACTTGGCCATTTGTAGTCTGGGGGCTTGAAATGGTTGGGCCTTTCAAAAGGTCCAAAGATAAAAAGACACATCTTTTGGTAGCAGTTGACAAATTCACAAAGTGGGTTGAGGCGGAGCCAGTGAGCAAGTGTGATGCAGCCACGGCGGTTCAGTTCATGAAAAGGGTGATTTTTTGCTTTGGTTTTCCACACAACATTATAACCGATAATGGCACTAATTTGTCTCAAGGTTCTAGGAGGAGTTTTGTCAACGTGAGCATATCTGGCTTGATGTTTCTTCAGTAGCTCACCCCCAATCCAATGGTCAAGCTAAGAGAGCAAATCAAGAAATTCTAAAAGGTCTCAAACCCCGGCTTATGGTTCCCTTACAACGGACTCCAGGTTGTTGGGTAGAGGAATTACCTTCGGTGTTGTGGAGCATCAATACCACCCCTAATAGGTCTATAGGTTATACACCTTTTTATCATTTATGGGGCAGAAGCAGTGTTGCCTAGTGACATCCGTCATGACTCGCCTCGCGTGGCGGCTTACATTGAAGCTGATAATGAACAAGCCCGTCATAACGCACTTGATTTGTTAGATGAGGAGAGAGATTTGGCAGCGACTCGATCAACAATTTATCAACAGGACCTGTGCCGTTATCACAGCCGCCGAGTTAAGTCTAGAACCTTTCAAGAAGGTGGCCTGGTGCTCCAGCTCATCCAGGATATGTCTGATGCACATAAGCTATCCCCACCTTGGGAAGGACCCTTTGTGGTCAGCAAGAACTTAAACAACGGGTTATATTACCTCATTGACGTTCGAGAGCATAAAGACTCACGTAAGTCAGAGGAGGAGACCCGCCGGCCATGGAACATTGCTCAACTTCGGCCATACTATACTTAAGCCACCAGCTCTCATCATGTATATACTTTGACGTTGTATATATTATGATAAGTAATAAAGCAGGACCTCTGTCCTTTTTTCCCTTTCAATGATCATATATCTTTATTATTTTCATTGTGTAAAAACGACCAAAAGGGGGCTGATCGTATCTGAATCTAGCTTCATCCTTTTGGTCCGGCTCATGATCGTATTCGAATCTAGCTGTAAACCTCATGGTCACTTGGGGGCTTCCTGTTCAAACATAGGTCTATTCAAACCAAAGAGAACATAGCTGTCGTAACCCTTTTGATCGGCTCAAGGCCAAACTCACTAGGGGGCTTCTTGATCATATCCGAATCATAGCTTAACCCCTTTTGGGTCCGACTTGGTTCGTATTCGAATCAGGGTCATTAAAAACCTCCGAAGGTCATTTGGGGGCTTCCTGTTCAAACCTAGATCGCATTCGAACCAAAGAGAACATAGCTGTCAGTACCCTCTTGATCGGCGCAACGCCAAAGCCACTGGGGGCTATATGATCGTATTCGAATCTTAGCTTAACCCCTTTGGTCCGGTATAACGATCGTATTCGAATCAGAAGCCTCCAGTTTTTAAATAAATATTTTGATTTACATTGTCGGAAGCTTAATGTTTTTGTCTTATTGATCTCGAATCTAACTGTCAGTATGGTTTCAAATTAAACCGGCTCGGTTAGTTGACAATGAATTGCCAAGGCATAACAGTCATCAGACATATGGAAGTATTGATTTCTACGATAGATTGGGTTATCAACCTCATATCCGGGTCATGAAAACCGGCAGTCTAGAACACAGGTATGACAGTATTGTTCATGAACAGGTTTTCGTGTGTTTTTTCATTAATCACAGGGTTTTTCAGCCTTGTTTATCTTTTCCACTATGACAATTTCATAAATACATATACCGGGTGTTTTTGACCCGTCCGGTGCTAAACCGCCAGGCCAGCTCTTTCACTTTTTGTAGGAGCAAAGTTAAAACATTGCAGATGTAATCACAGATGTGCTGCATATTTATATTGACATCGTTGGCAAAGAGTCGTATGCTACATTTTATGTGCGATGGCATAGGCAAAACATGCAGTTTTCAAGCTAAATCCATTACAAGGCTTTGAGAGCCCACAAGATGGTTATGACTCTCCCCTCGCCGGTTCACCTCCCTCTACTGATTGGAAGCTGCGATTGGACCAGTCAAAGCCGTTCAGAGCAATGAACTCCACTTCATCATCAATCAGGCCGGCCGGGTCAACTTCCGAAGCAAAAGTGTGTTGGCGAACCGACGGGATAAGGTCTGTCACCTTATAAGAGGGAGTCACCATCTTCTTATTCTCCATATCAAAACCCGGCCGATATTTATCGATGTTGGTTTCCTCTCCAAGAATAGTAGCTTGAGGACGAACTCCCCTCACACAGGCAATAATATCATCTTGTTCAAATGGAGTCCCGTCTTCCATCACGGCAGGGTACCCCTTAGCCACATCCACCGGGTCCAGATTTGGCACCCAGGCTTTGGAGCGGCTCAGGGCAGTCAGGGCTCCGGCTCTGGCACATGATCATTTGACCTCTTGAAACCTGGCGGGTAAGATCGATAACTTCTTCAAGACATCGCTCAACCGATTGGGTCCTTGGTTGGCAGGGGAGATAGTGGCAAGTGCTCGTTGAGCGCCAGTATACAATTGCTCCACCAAGGTATAAACCACCTTCAGCTTCGTCACACTATCTTGGCTCAGATTTCTACTTCGTGGACCTGCGAGTGTTTTTTAACAAACGTTCAGCAAGCGGCTTATATTCCTAGCCAAAATAAAGTATAAGTGATTAATACAAAAGACTTACCGAAGATGGCGGAGACCATTTGAGACACACGGTTTTTTAAACCGGTGAGCTCCGTGGTGACCTCCTCAAGAGCTGCCTCAGCTGTCTCAACACATTGTATCAGCGGCATCTTCTCTTTGTCTCAGGACTTCTTCTTAGCAGCTAAGCTGGTCTTCAATTTCTCGGATTCAGAGAGGCTCAATTGGAGTTTAGAGTTAGTGATTTTTATCTCTGTCTCCTGCTCCGCCAACCGGGTCTTGGCATCCGTCAATTGAGAGCCCAACTCAGATAAGGCGTTCTACAAAACATTCACATGTGTGTCAAGACTTAAAATGCAAGGTCATAAAGGTTCAAGTCTCAAGTGCTTTGCTCTGCAATACCACTTGATACTTGGGGGCTAATGTCTACCAAAGCAATTTTTTATGGCTTTTATATGTTTCAAGTCCCAAGGGTTTTACAAAGTAACAATGCTTGGCACTTGGGGGCTAATGCATAATATTCAGAAAGTTTTTTATGATTGAGCCGAATCTCAAAACTTATTGAGACTAGTCAAAGACAGTTATGTGATTAAGTACCAGTTCATTTATAATAAATTGAGCCGGCCCTTGGGGACTACAGGTGAAGTTTACGTTACTCTATTGGACTTCTGAAAAGCCTAGAGGTAAAGTGTCAACTTATATCATAAAGTCTACAGATCATTCAAGTTCATCATCTGAAGACTTGGGGGCTGGCAGAGTATAAGTAAACTGGAGAACATACCTCATATTTTAGCTGCAATTGTTTGACCATCTCGATTTCCGAATCACGGCTGGAGTGCACATGACTGAGATAGCCGGACAACACATCATTGACATCGAGGTGAGTGTAATGGGATATATCAAGACACACTTTCTGCTTCTCCAAGGCTTCTTGCTTAGCAGTGTGTCGGGCTAATACAGTGGGGATCCCTGGTTCAACAAACCGACTACCAGTAATCAACACGTCACTATCAGAAGTTGTTGGCGGGTTAGCTGAGCTAGATGGTTCAGTGATAGTCGGATTAAGGGTGATGTTATCGGCTGAAAACTCAGGAGGGTCCAATTGAGTATGAACAGCTGGGTCTTTAGGTGCTTCAGCTTCAGAGGGAGGAGTTGGCATGGCCGGCTCAGGTGCAGGAACCTTCGGGTCTTCTGACGGCTTAATCACCTTGGCCTTCTTGGATTTGGCTTGGCCGCTAAGAAAGGTTTTATGAGACAGTGATACGTCTCCAACGTATCTATAATTTTTGATTGCTCCATGCTATATTATCTACTGTTTTGGATGTTTATGGGCTTTATTATACACTTTTATATCATTTTTGGGACTAACCTATTAACCCAGAGCCCAGTGCCAGTTTCTGTTTTTACCTTGTTTTAGGGTTTCGAAGAAAAGGAAAACCAAACGGAGTCCAATTGACCTGAAACTTCACGGAACCCATTTTTGGAAGGAAAGAAGCCCAAAAGACTTGAAGTGCATGTAAGGGAAGCTTCGAGGAGGCCATGAGGTAGGGGGGCGCGCCCTCCACCCTCATGGGCCCCTCGTGGCTCCCCTGACGTACTTCTTCCGCCTATATATCTCCATATACCCTAAAACATCTGGGATCACTATAGATCGGGAGTTCCGCCGCCAGAAGCCTCTGTAGCCATCGAAAGCCAATCTAGACCCGTTCTGGCACCCTGCCGAAGGGGGCAATCCCTCTCCGGTGGCCATCTTCACCATCCCGGTGCTCTCCATGACAAGGAGGGAGTAGTTCTCCCTCGGGGCTGAGGGTATGTACCAGTAGCTATGTGTTTGATCTCTCTCTCTCTCTCTCGTGTTCATGAGGTGATACGATCTTGATGTATCGCGTGCTTTGCTATTATAGTTGGATCCTATGATGTTTCTCCCCCTCTACTCTCTTGTAATGAATTGAGTTTTCCCTTTGAGGTTATCTTATTGGATTGAGTCTTTAAAGATTTGAGAACACTTGATGTATGTCTTGCCGTGCGTATCCGTGGTGACAATGGGATACCACGTGATTCACTTGATGTATGTTTTGGTGATCAACTTGCAGGTTCCGCCCATGAACCTATGCATAGGGGTTGGCACACGTTTTCGTCGTGATTCTCCGGTAGAAACTTTGGGGCACCCTTTGAGGTTCTATGTGTTGGTTGAATAGATGAATCTGAGATTGTGTGATGCATATCGTATAATCATACCCATGGATACTTGAGGTGACATTGGAGTATCTAGGTGACATTAGGGTTTTGGTTGATCTGTGTCTTAAGGTGTTATTCTAGTACGAACTCTAGGGCTGTTTGTGACACTTATGGGAATAGCCCAACGGATTGATTGGAAAGAATAACTTTGAGGTGGTTTTGTACCCTACCATAATCTCTTGGTTCGTTCTCCGCTATTAGTGACTTTGGAGTGACTCTTTGTTGCATGTTGAGGGATAGTTATGTGATCCAATTATGTTATTATTGTTGAGGGAACTTACACTAGCGAAATTATGAACCCTAGGCCTTATTTCCTATCATTGCAATACCGTTTACGCTCACTTTTATCATTAGTCACCTTGCTGTTTTTATAATTTCAGATTACAAATACCTTTATCTACTATCCATATACCACTTGTATCACCATCTCTTCGCCGAACTAGTGCACCTATACAATTTACCATTGCATTGGGTGTGTTGGGGACACAAGAGACTCTTTGTTATTTGGTTGCAGGGTTGCTTGAGAGAGACCATCTTCATCCTACGCCTCCTACGGATTGATAAACCTTAGGTCATCCACTTGAGGGAAATTTGCTACTGTCCTACAAACCTCTGCACTTGGAGGCCCAACAACATCTACAAGAAGAAGGTTGTGTAGTAGACATCAAGCTCTTTTCTGGCGCCGTTGCCGGGGAGGTGAGTGCTTGAAGGTATATCTTTAGATCTTGCAATCGAGTCTTTTAGTTTCTTGTTTTATCACTACTTTAGTTTATAAAAGAAAATTATAAAAAATGGAATTAAGTTTGTCTCATTTGCTTCACCTTTTTAATATCTTTCGTGAGTGTGATGGAAAGGAAAATTGTCTCAAGTGCTAGAAGAAGAAATCTATAAAATGTTTGGCACTAAATATTTGAATGATGAGCGTGATTGCAATGTTGTTAGTATGAATTCCTTGAATATCCATGATTCTAATGATATGCAAAGCCACAAGCTTGGGGATGCTATGTTTGATGAAGATGATGTTTTTGAGAATATATATTTGCTGCAATTAATGTTTATCCCAAGCTTGGGGATGCTACGCTTAATGAAGATGATATTTTTAATATCCCAAGTTTTGATATGCAAATTTATAATGATGATAGCATGCCTCCTACTTATGATGATTATTGTGACGATACTTATGCTTTAAAAAGAAGTGATTATATTTATAAAACTTGTCATGATTATGATTACCCCTTCTCTGAACATTACTCTTTTAATGTGGAAACAATTTATAGTATTCGAGTCTATTATGATGCTCCCACTATTCCGAATGAGAAAATTTTTGCTTGTGTGGAGAGTAATAAAATTTTATGCTTGTAGATCATGAAAAGAATGCTTTAGGTGCTGGTTATATTGTTGAATTCATTCATGATGCTACTGAAAATTATTATGATGGAGGAATATATGCTTGTAGGAATTGCAATAATATCAAGTTTCCTAACTATGTGCTTAAAGTTTTGAAGTTACGCTTGTTTTGCCTTCCTATGCTAGTTGATTATTGTTCCCATAAGTTGTTTGCTCACAAAATCCCTATGCATAGGAAGAGGGTTAGGCTTAAATATGCTAGTCATATTCATCATGATGCTCTCTTTATGTTTCAATTCTTATCTTTTATGTGAGCATCGTTGAAATCATCATGCCTAGCTAGAGGCGTTAAACGATAGCGCTTGTTGGGAGGCAACCCAACTTTATTTTTGTTCCTTGCTTTTTGTTACTGTTTAGTAATAAATATTTCATCTAGCCTCTTCTTAGATGTGGTTTTATGCTTTTAATTAGTGTTTGTGCCAAGTAGAACCGTTGGGAAGACTTGGGGAAAGTCTTTGCGATCATGCTGTAAAAACAGAAACTTTAGCGCTCACGAGAATTGCTGCCATTTTTTATTGGATAGTGATATTTAGTTAATTCTTCTTGAAGATGATTAATAGATAAGTTCCTCAGGCCCAGCAATTTATTTGAGAATTTTATGAGTTCCAGAAGTATACGTTTGATCCAGATTACTACATACTGTTCTGTTTTTGACAGATTCTGTTTTTCATGTGTTGTTTACTTATTTTGATGAATCTATGGCTAGTAAAAAAGTTTATAAACCACAGAGAAGTTGGAATACAGTAGGTTTAACACCAATATAAATAAAGAATGAGTTCATTACAGTACCTTGAAGTGGTGATTTATTTTCTTATACTAACGGAGCTTAAGAGTTTTCTGTTAAGTTTTGTGTTGTGAAGTTTTCAAGTTTTGGGTAAGGATTCGATGGACTATGGAATAAGGAGTGGCAAGAGCCTAAGCTTGTGGATGCCCGAGGCACCCCAAGGTAATATTCAAGGATAGCCAAGAGCCTAAGCTTGGGGATGCCCAGGAAGGCATCCCCTCTTTCGTCTTCGTTCATCGGTAACTTTACTTGGAGCTATATTTTTATTTACCACATGATATGTGTTTTGCTTGGAGCGTCAATTTATTTTGTTAATATTTGCTTGCTGTTATTTAGAACAATATTTTGCATCTTTTATTTCAATAAAAGTGGCATTGATAGCCGTTACTATGCCTATTTTAGAAGTCCACATGTTGCTGTTTGAAAACAGAAAGTTTACCGCTGGTGCAATAATTCCCTAGAAAAGTTAGAATGTGATAAAATGTTGAACCCTTTTGCATATTAAGATCTGATAAATTTACTACAGTGGGAATTTTCTTTCATAATTTTTGGAGCTAGGGAAGTATGGATGTTGCTGCATTCTTTACAGACTGTCCTGTTTAGGCAGATTTGCTGTTATGTTTGCATTGTTTGCATATGTTTGCTTCTTTAATGATTCTATTTGAGGATAGGACTATTAAATATGCAGAGGCATTTAGTATGCAATGTTGAATAATAATTTTAGTGATTTTCTACAGTAGAGTATGATAAGGTTTTTTGCAATGTGTTATGCTAACTTATCTCACGAGTCCTTGTTGAGTTTTGTGCGGATGAAGCTTTTGAGATTTAGGGAGACCATGATATGAGAGGAATTAAGGCCCTGTTTGGAACTTGGCCGCTCCGCGGAGTTGGGGAGCTGGCTTTTAGCAGCTCCATCAAATTAAGCTAAAGTCTTGTCCACTCTCGGAGTGGAGTTAAAGGAGTAGAGAGAAACCGAACACAGCCTAAGGAGACACAAAAGCTCAAGCTTGGGGATGCCCAAGGCATCCCAAGATAATATTTCAAGAAGTCTCAAGCGTCTAAACTTGGGGATGCCCTGGTTCGCATCCCACCTTTCTTCTTTAACAACTATCGGTTAGTATCGATTGATCCTAAGTTTTTGCTTCTTCACATGATGTTTGCTATTCTTAGATGTTATTTTATTTAGTTTTGCTTGCTGTTTAAATAAAGTATCAAGGTCTGAAATTATTAAATGGGAGAGTCTTCACATAGTTGCATAATTATTCGACTACTCATTGATCTTCACTTATATCTTTCGGAGTAGTTTGTCATTTGCTCTAGTACTTCACTTATATCCTTTTAGAGCATGGTGGTGGTTTTATTTTATAGAAATAGATGAACTCTCATGCTTCACTTATATTATTTTGAGAGTCCTAAATAGCATGGTAGTTTGCTTAAATAATCCTAATATGCTAGGTATTCAAGATTAGTAAAAACTTTCTTATGAGTGTGTTGAATACTAAGAGAAGTTTGATGCTTGATGATTGTTTTGAGATATGGAGGTAATAATATCAAAGTCGTGCTAGTTGAGTAGTTGTGAATTTGAGAAACGCTTGTGTTGAAGTTTGCAAGTCCCGTAGCATGCACGTATGGTAAACGTTATGCAATAAATTTGAAACATGAGGTGTTATTTGATTGTCTTCCTTATGAGTGGCGATCGCGGACGAGCGATGGTCTTTTCCTACCAATCTATCCCCCTAGGAGCATGCGCGTAGTACCGAGGTTTTTGATGACTTGTAGATTTTTGCAATAAGTATGTGAGTTCTTTATGACCAATGTTGAGTCCATGGATTATAAGCACTCTCACCCTTCCATCCTTGCTAGCCTCTTCAGTACCGTGCATTGCCCTTTCTCACATTGAGAGTTGGTGCAAACTTCGCCGGTGCATCCAAACCCCGTGATATGATACGCTCTTTCACACATAAACCTCCTTATATCTTCCTCAAAACAGCCACCATACCTACCTATTATGGCATTTCCATAGCCATTTCGAGATATATTGCCATGCAACTTTCCACCATTCAGTTTATCATGACACATTCATCATTATCATATTGCTTTGCATGATCATGTAGTTGACATCGTATTTGTGGCAAGCCACTGTTCATAATTTTTCATATATGTCACACTTGATTCATCGCAATCCCGGTACACCGCCGGAGGCATTCATATAGAGTCATATCTTGTTCTAAGTATCGAGTTGTAATTCTTGAGTTCTAAGTAAATAGAAGTGTGATGATCATCATTTTCTAGAGCATTGTCCCAAGTGAGGAATAAAAAAAAGAAAGGCCATAAAAAAGAGAAGGCCCAAAAAAAGAGAGAAAGGCCATAAAAAAGGGAAAAGGCCCAAATAAAAAAATAAAAAAATAAAAAAAGATGAGAGAAAAAGAGAGAAGGGACAATGCTACTATCCGAGGATTTTTTATTATTTTTTCTAAGATGTTCCGTGGAGTTTCAGGTCATTCCGAGAATATTTGTTTTCTGCACATAAAACAACATCATGGCAATTCTGCTGAAAACAGCGCCAGTCCGGGTTAGTTCCATTCAAATCATACAAGTTAGAGTCCAAAACAAGGGCAAAAGTGTTTGGAAAAGTAGATACGACGGACACGTATCAACTCCCCCAGGCTTAAACCCTTGCTTGTCCTCAAGCAATTCAGTTGACAAACTGAAAGAAAGAAAAAAAAACTTTTACAAACTCTGTTTGCTCTTGTTGTTGTAAATATGTCAAGCTAGTATTCAAGTTTTCAACATAGATCATAACTAACCACATTTGCAATAATTCTCAGGTCTCACAATTACTCATATCAATAGCATAATCAACTAGCAAGTCATAATAATAAATCTCGGATGACAACACTTTCTCAAAACAATCATAATATGATATAAGAAGATGGTATCTCGCTAGCCCTTTCTGAGACCGCAAAACATAAATGCAGAGCACCTTTAAAGATCAAGGACTGACTAGACATTGTAATTCATGGTAAAAGATATCCAATCATAGTCATACCCAATATAAATTAATAGTGATGAATGCAAATGACGGCTGTGCTCTCCAGCTAGTGCTTTTTAATAAGAGGGTGATGACTCAACATAAAAGTAAATGGATAGGCCCTTCACAGAGGGGAGCAAGGATTTGTAGAGGTGCCATAGCTCGGTTTTGAAATAGAGATAAATTGTATTTTGAGTGGTATACTTTCATTGTCAACGTAACAACTAAGAGATGGCGATATCTTCCATGCTAAACACATTATAGGTGGTTCCCAAATAGAATGGTAAAGTTTCACTACTAGGAAAAGGGCTATAGATGGAATTGACACTAATGGCGCACCAGACATGTGGTGCGCCATTACTATATACTAATGGCGCACCATGTGTTGGTGCGCCATTAGTATTCACGTCCATGGTGCGCCATTAGTAAATTTTTTTTAAATTTTTTCAAAACTACTAATGGCGCACCGTGGGAGTGGTGCGCCATTACTAGTTGTACTAGTAATGGCGCACCACATCCACGGTGCGCCATTAGTAATTTTTTTTAAATTTTTTTCAAAACTACTAATGGCGCACCATGGGAGTGGTGCGCCATTACTAGTTGCCACGGTGCGCCATTAGTAACTTGGCCCAAACATTCGCCCGAATGCACCCCCCGTGGACCGCCTTTTCAGTTTCAAAAAAAATAAAAGAAAATGATAGAAATGTCAAAAAAAGAAAATAAGATTCCCATGTGATATGTGGTCTAGTTGTTAGCAAAATTTACAAACATGAATTTTCGACTTTTTTGCAAAATCTCTCGAGAATTTGTAAAAATGGGCATAACTTTTGCGTACGAACTCGGATGAAAAAGTTTTTTATATGAAAAATCATCTACTCGATAAATTACATCCGAATTTAACTGGGGGAACCCCGTTAAACATTTTTAAAATCCTCAAAAACCTAACAGAAAAAAGATACGGGGCTTTTAAGATCTGGAGAGGCAAAAAAAAATTCAAACTTACTAATGGCGCACCTGCCCATGGTGCGCCATTAGTATCTTCCCGCCTTCAAAATTCAAAATAAATCAAAAAAATAAAAAAGTTAGTAATGGCGCACCTGCCCACGGTGCGCCATTACTATGTCGTATATATGGCTGGGCGCACCTCCTCCACTCCACCTCTCCTCCACTCCATCTTCTCCTCTCCTCCACTCCATCTCCTCCTCTCCTCCACTCCATCTTCCCTTCTCTCCTCCACCATACTACCCTCCTCCTCTCCGGGGACCTCCTCCTCCTCTCCGGCGACCTCCTCCTCTCCGAGGACCTCCTCCTCCCTCCTCTCCTCTCCTCTCCTCCCCCCTCCCCTCACGGTTTCTCCTCCCTCCTCTCCGGTGAGCTCCTCCTCCCTCCTCTCCTCCCATTCCCTCATGGTTTCTCCTTCCTCCTCTCCGATGCTTCGGTGAACTCCTCTCCGGCGACCTCCTCCTCCTCTCCGGCGATGTAGGCGAGCGCCTCTCCGGTGACCTCCTCCTCCTCCTCCTCTCCGGCAAACTCCTCTCCGGCAAAAAAACATGGCAAAAGAACGTACAAGATCCAAAAACAGGAACAAAATTTGAAATAATATCATGCCAAAAAACGAGCAAAAAATGGGCAAAAAAATCACGATCCAGATCCAAATTCAAAATTCAAAAATAGCAATGGCGCACGGTGGGGGTTAGACAGTGCACCACTACTATTTTCCCGCCTTCAAAATTCAAAAATACTAATGGCGCACCGTGGCCGATACTAATGGCGCACCAGTGGCCTATACTAATGGCGCACCGTGGCCTATACTAATGGCGCACCAGTGGTGCGCCATTAGTAAAAAATACTAGTGGCGTGATACTAATGGCGCACCAATGATGCGCCATTAGTAGGCAAAACGGGTGCACCATTAGTAGCCCTTTTCCTAGTAGTGTTTATACTCCCCCTCCACCAACAAGCATCAATTCATGGCTTGCTCGAAACAACGAGTGCCTCCAACATACATCAGGTCCCAGGGGGAGTTTTGTTTGCAATTGATTTTGATTTAGTTTGCATAAAGTATGGGACTGGGCATCCCGGTGACCAGCCATTTTCTCGTGAGTGAGGAGCGGAGTCCACCCCTCTTGAGAATAACCCGCCTAACACGGAAGATAAGGACAGCCTTGGTTGATACATGAGCTATTCGAGCATACAAAATAGAATGCTTATTTGAAGGTTTAGAGTTTGGCACATACAAATTTACTTGGAACGGCAGGTAGATACCGCATATAGGAAGGTATAGTGGACTCATCTGGAATAACTTTGGGGTTTAAGGGATTGGATACACAAGCAGTATTCCCGCTTAGTACAAGTGAAGGCTAGCAAAAGATTGGGAAGCGACCAACTAGAGAGCGACAACAGCCATGTACATGCATTAAAATTAATAAACATTGGATGCAAGCATGAGTAGGATATAATCCACCATGAACATAAATACTGTGAAGGCTATGTTGATTTGTTTCAACTACATGCGTGAACATGTGCCAAGTCAAGTCACTTAAATCATTCGAAGGAGGATACCACCCCATCATACCACATCATAATCACCTCAATAGCATGTTGGCACACAAGGTAAACCATTATAACTCATAGCTAATCAAGCATGGCGCAAGCAACTACGATCTCTAATTGTCATTGCAAACATGTTTATTCATAATAAGCTGAATCAAGAACGAGGGACTCATCATATTTACAAAAACGAAAGAGGTCGAGTTTATACCAGCTTTTCTCATCTCAGTCAGTCCATCATATATCATCATAATTGCATTTCACTTGCACGACTGAACGGTGTGAATAATAATAAGAGTGTATGTGCATTGGACTAAGCTGGAATCTGCGAGCATTCAATAAACAGGAGAAGACAAGGCAATATGGGCTCTTGGTTAAATCAACAATAATGCATATAAGAGCCACTCCAACAATTTAATTATGGTCTTCTCCTACTGACCCCCAAAGAAAATAAATAAAACTATTTACACGGGAAATCTCCCAACAAGCAAAAGAAGAACGGGAAATATTTTTGGGTTTTCTTTTTAATTATTACTACTACAGCAGAAAAATAAACTACTACTATTTTTTTTGTTTTTCTTAAGGTTTAACAAACACACAAGAAGAAAGCAAGAAAAAGAAAATAAACTAGCATGGATATTACAGTGAAAAAGTATGAGCACGGACATCTAGTAATGAGTGTGTGTGAACATAAATGTAATGTCGGTGAGAAATACGTACTCCCCCAAGCTTAGGCTTTTGGCCTAAGTTGGTCTATGGCCACGGATGGCCTGGCGGATATCCATAATAATAGTTGTTGGGGTCGTACTGTGATGAGGAAGAAGAAGACTCTGATTTCCACTGGCTGGCAATCATCTCCGGATCGCACTGATAGTTAGACTGCCGTGAAGGATCAAATTGTGGTTCCGGTTCTAGCTCCTCGGCTGGTGCAGGGTTCTGGTAGGCGTGAATAGCCGTCAACGGAACAAGGTACGTGCCTACAGTCAAATCAAACAAAGAAGGAGCGAGCAGGATAATAGTCTCAGGATGATGTTTGTTAAAGAACAATTGATATTTAAGCTCTCCTACCCTATTCCGAACAATAAAATCGTGTGCCACCATACTTTTATGATCTAGATAAACATGGGGCAGCACCTTTTCTTCCTTCTCAGCATGCCTAATAGGTATGTTAAAATGTGCAGCTAGGCGTGTAGCATAGATGCCTCCAAAGATGGGACCCTTAGTACGGTTCATACTTAACCGTCTAGCAATAATACCACCCATACTAAAAGTGTTATCACTATATAAACCGTGGTGCAGAATAATTATATCAGGGATACTAAGGTTTCCACAGTTTCCGCGTCCAATTAAACAACGACTAGCAAATAATGCAAAGTAACGTAAAACAGGAAAATGTATGCTAGTGATTCGTGCATCGGAAACCTTCCTAGTTTCTCCTACAGTGATAGTATCAATAAACCCAGCCAGATCATCATGATGTGGTTCTTCTGTCTTGCCCTCAAAAGGGACTAAGCAAATCTGACAGAAATCATAAAGTGACATCTCTTTATGCTCATCATATAAATGAAACTCCACCGTAGGTGGTGAGTTCCTAGAATGAAAATGAAAGTTTTGCAGAAAAGTATTTGTGAGTAAGAGATACTGATCACATTGGTCGTGGAGGAAAGCGGTGAGGCCTGCATTGTGAGCGAATTCATGAAAATCTTCATAGATACTGGTTGCAATCAAGAAATCATCAGAAGGCCATTCACACGCTCGAATCTCCGCGGTGTGCGGCAAATTATACTTAGGCTTCGGTGCCTTTTCCTTTGAGCTTTGGCTCGATGAGCCCCTCAAAAATCTCCTCATTATTTTTCTGAAATAATCTGAAATTTTTAGTAACTTCAAACAAAAGTGAACCAACTTCAATAAAACTGATAGCAACTATTCCTACAAGTGCCTAGATCCTATATCAAGCATTAGAACTGCTTGGAACCATATAAATTTGACATGCAAGCTCAAGAACATGGTCACCTATGCAGCAAAAATTTGCAACGAATAAAGCACTAGAACAAAAACTAATTGGACCAATGGAGGAGTCACATACCAAGGAACAATCTCCCTAAGCAGTTTTGTGAGAGGTGCTTTGAGCAAGGAGATCGAAAATCACAGCAAAAGTGACTGGAACTCGTGCTTGAGTTGGTTTTTCGGGTTTGTGTGAGACAGAGGAAGAAGATGGCTGCTGGGATAAGTGGAGGAGGGCCACCATGGGCCTACGAGGCAGGGGGGCGTGCCCTAGAGGGGGGGCGCGCCCACCACCCTTGTGGCCAGGTGGCAGCTCCTCCCGCGGTAATTTTTGCACAGTAAATCCTCAAATATTCCTAAAAAATCATATTAAATTGCATGTCATTCTGAGGACTTTTATTTTCGGGATATTTTTATGTTGCACGGATAAGTCAGAAAACAGACAGAAAAAATACTAATTTTACTTTATTTAATATAAATAACAGAAAGTAAAAGTGGGGTACAGAAGGTTGTGCTTCTAGTTTCATCCATCTCATGCTCATAAAAAAGAATCCACTAATAAGGTTGATCAAGTCTTGTTAACAAACTCATTCCGATAATCATGAAACCGGAGAAATTTTGAATAACACTAAGTTACCTCAACGGGGATACATCCCCAATAACAAGTATATCATATTTCTTTTTGACAATAGAAAGAGGAAATTCAAAACCTCCAGTTATAATCGATGGAATTTTTCCAATGGAGTTGATACTATGAACTTGAGGTTGTTTCCTCGAAAAGTGTATCATATGCTCGTTACCATTAACATGAAAAGTGACATTGCCTTTGTTGCAATCAATAATAGCCCCTGCAGTATTAAGAAAAGGTCTTCCAAGAATAATAGACATACTATCATCCTCGGGAATATCAAGTACAACAAAGTTCGTTAAAATAGTAACGTTTGCAACCACAATAGGCACATCCTCACAAATACCGACAGGTATAGCAGTTGATTTATCATCCATTTGCAAACATATTTCGGTAGGTGTCAGCTTATTCAAGTCAAGTCTATGATATAAAGAGAGATTCATAACACTAACACCGGCTCCAAGATCACATAAAGCAGTTTTAATATAATTTCTTTTAATGGAGCAAGGTATAGTAGGTACTCCGGGGTATCCAAGTTTCTTTGGTATCCCACCCTTAAAAGTATAATTAGCAAGCATGGTGGAAATTTCAGCTTCCGGTATCTTTCTTTTATTAGTAATGGTATCCTTCATATATTTAGCATAAGGATTTGTTTTGAGCACATCAGTTAATCGCATACGCAAAAAGATAGGCCTAATCATTTCAGCAAAGCACTCAAAATCCTCATCATCCTTTTTCTTGGATGGTTTTGGAGGAAAAGGCATGGGTTTCTGAATCCAATGTTCCCTTTCTTTACCATGTTTCCTAGCAACAAAGTCTCTTTTATCATAACGTTGATTCTTTGATTGTGGGTTATCAAGATCAACAGCAGGTTCAATTTCTACATCATCGTCATTACTAGGTTGAGCATCATCATGAACATCATCATTAATATTTTCATTAGGTTCATGTTCATTACCAGATTGTGTTTCAGCATCAGACATAGAAATATCATTTGGATTATCAGGTGGTTCAACAATAGATTCACTAGAAGTTTCCACAGTTCTATCATTTTTCTTCTTCTTCTTCTTAGAAGAACTAGGAACATCAATATTATTTCTTTGAGAATCTTGCTCGATTCTCTTAGGGTGGCCTTCAGGATACAAAGGTTCCTGAGTCATTCTACCAGTTCAAGTACCCACTCTAACAGCATAATCATTTTTCTTACTATTCATTTCTTCAAGCACTTCTTTTTGAGCCTTAAGTACTTGTTCTACTTGAGTGGTAGCCATAGAAGCATGTTTGCTAACAAGTTTAAGTTCACATTTAATATTAGATATATAATCACCCAAGCGTATAATCATATAAGCATTTTCTTTTAATTGTCTACCAAAATAAGCATTGAAGTCGTCTTGCTTAAACATAAAGTTATCAAACTCATCCAAGCACTGACTAGCAATTTTAGTAGGAGGAACTTCAGCTTTATCATATCTATAGAGAGAATTTACCTTTACTACCCTTGTCGGGATATCGGGATTAGAAGGTTCTTCAGTAAATAAAGAATTGAGATCATATGTTTCTTCAACAGGCGGTATATTAAGACCATGTATTTCTTCAATAGGAGGTAAATTCTTAACATCTTCAGCTTTAATACCTTTCTCTTTCATAGATTTCTTTGCCTCTTGCATATCTTCGGGACTGAGGAATAGAACACCTCTCTTCTTCGGAGTTGGTTTAAGAATAGGCTCAATAATTGGAGCAGGAGCTGGCTCAGGAGGCGCCCAATTATTTTCATTTGTCAACATATTATTCAATAGGATTTCAGCTTCATCCGGTGTTCTTTCCATGAAAAGAGAACCAGCACAACTATCCAGGTAATCTCTGGAGGCATCGGTTAGTCCATTATAAAAGATATCAAGTATTTCAGGTTTCTTAAGAGGATGATCAGGCAAAGCATTAAGTAACTTGAGAAGCCTCCCCCAAGATTGTGGGAGACTCTCTTCTTTAATTTGCACGAAGTTGTATATTTCCCTCAAAGCAGCTTGTTTCTTATGAGCAGGGAAATATTTAGCAGAGAAGTAATAAATCATATCCTGGGGACTATGCACACAACCAGGATCAAGAGAATTAAACCATGTCTTAGCATCACCCTTTAATGAGAACGGAAATATTTTGAGTATATAAAAGTAACGCGATCTCTCATCATTAGTAAACAAGGCAGCTATATCATTTAACTTAGTAAGATGTGCCATAACAGTTTCAGATTCATAGCCATAAAACGGATCAGATTCAACCAAAGTAATTATATCAGGATCAACAGAGAATTCATAATCCTTATCAGGAACACATATAGGTGAAGTAGCAAAAGCAGGGTCAGGTTTCATTTTATCTCTAAGTGATTCTTTGTTCCATTTAACTAATAACCTCTTAAGCTCATATCTATCTTTGCAAGCTAAAATAGCGGCAGAAGGTTCCATATCAAAAAGATAGCCCTCAGGAATAACTAGCATATTTTCATCATCACTATCATCATCGTATTCAGATTCAATAATTTCTTTTTCTCTAGCCCTAGCAATTTTTTCATCAAGAAATTCACCAAGGGGCACAGTAGTATCAGGCATAGAAGTAGTTTCATCATAAGTATCATGCATAGCAGAAGTGGCATCATCAATAACATCCGACATATCAAAACGAATAGCAGAAGCAGGTGTAGGTGTCGCTAGCTTACTCATAACAGAAGGTGAATCAATGCAGAGCTAGATGGCAGTTCCTTACCTCCCCTCGTAGTTGAGGGATAGATCTTGGTTTTTGGATCTCTCAAGTTCTTCATAGTGTCCAGCAGATGTAAATCCCAAGTGACTCAAAGAATAGAGCTATGCTCCCCGGCAACGGCGCCAGAAATTAGTCTTGATAACCCACAAGTATAGGGGATCTCAACAACTTTCGAGGGTAGAGTATTCAACCCAAATTTATTAATTCGACACAAGGGGAGCCAAAGAATATTCTCAAGTATTAGCAGCTGAGTTGTCAATTCAATCACACCTAGAAACTTAGTATCTGCTGCAAAGTGTTTAGTAGCACAGTAATATGATAGTGGTGGTAGCGGCAACAAAAGTAAAGACAACAAAAGTAATGTTTTTGGTATTTTGTAGTGATTGTAACAGTAGCAGCAGGAAAGTAAATAAGCGTAAACCAGTATATGGAAAACTCGTAGGCACCGGATCAGTGATGGATAATTATGCCGGATGCGGTTCATCATGTAACAGTCATAACATAGGGTGACACAAAACTAGCTCCAATTCATCAACGTAATGTAGGCATGTATTTCGTATATAGTCATGCGTGCTTATGGAAAAGAACTTGCACGACATCTTTTGTCCTACCCTCCCGTGGCAGCGGGGTCCTATTGGAAACTAAGGGATATTAAGGCCTCCTTTTAATAGAGAACCGGAACAAAGCATTAGCACATAGTGAATACATGAACTCCTCAAACTATGGTCATCACCGGGAGTGGTCCCGATTATTGTCACTTCGGGGTTGCCGGATCATAACACATAGTAGGTGACTATAGACTTGCAATATAGGATCAGGAACTCACATATATTCATGAAAACATAATAGGTTCAGATTTGAAATCATGGCACTCAGGCCCTAGTGACAAGCATTAAGCATAGCAAAGTCATAGCAACATCAATCACAGACATAGTGGATACTAGGGATCAAACCCTAACAAAACTAACTCGATTACATGATAAATCTCATCCAACCCATCACCGTCCAGCAAGCCTACGATGGAATTACTCACGCACGGCGGTGATCACCATGAAATTGGTGATGGAGGATGGTTGATGATGACGACGACGATGAATCCCCCTCTCTGGAGCCCCGAACGGACTCCAGATCAGCCCTCCCAAGAGGTTTTAGGGCTTGGCGGCGGCTCCATATCGTAAAACGCGAGGATTTCTTCTCCCTGATTTTTTCTCTCCGAAAGCAAATATATAGAGTTGGAGTTGGCGTCGGAGGGCATCCAGGGGGCCCACGAGGTAGGGGGCGCGCCCTAGGGGGGGGCACCCCCACCCTCGTGAGAAGGGTGTGGGCCCCCCAGTCTTCATCTTTGGCGAGGATTTTTTATTATTTTTTCTAAGATGTTCCGTGGAGTTTCAGGTCATTCCGAGAATATTTGTTTTCTGCACATAAAACAACATCATGGCAATTCTGCTGAAAACAGCGTCAGTCCGGGTTAGTTCCATTCAAATCATACAAGTTAGAGTCCAAAACAAGGGAAAAAGTGTTTGGAAAAGTAGATACGACGGAGACGTATCACATACTCATACATTAATTTGGATCGGCGGCTTAGAGGGATAACCCGCCATGCGACCCAGCAACGGGTCAGGTCAACTCCAGTTAAGCCGTTCCCCAACAAGCTTGAATCCTCTTAATAGATGGAATAAGTTTCTTGTGTTCAGTAGTGGTAAGCTTGTCAGGGAGAACAAACTTGGAATCTAGACGCTCCGCGCGATAACCCGACAGTGGTTTTTCATTAGCCAGTGACGTGTCTTGGCAGTAGAACCAGGTCTGATTCCAATCTTTGGGATGGCTCGGTAATACTATTAAAGGAAAGACGGCGCCCTGCCGGCGCTGAATTGAGATTCCACCAAGCTCCAAACTAAGGCCGTTGGTGCATTCATTCTGGCAGTTCAAGTAAAAGTATTCTCTGAAGAGTTCCATAGTCGGTTCTTCTTGAAGATACACCTCACAAAGGACTTGAAAATTGCAGATATTGGAGATAGAGTTGGGTCCAATGTCTTGTGGAAGAAGCTTGAAAAAATGAAGAATGTCTCGGAAGAACTTTGAGCCGGGTGGAGAAAAGCCCCGGTTCATGAGATCAGTGAAAATGATAACTTCACCATCTTTGGGCTGAGGCCGTTCTTCCTCCGGGTCAGGTGCACGATAAGACATAACATTTGTCTTTGGCAAAAATCCTATGGTGACAAATTCCTTCAAGGTATCCTCAGTAACTGTGGAAGGGACCCAGTTGCAGACAGTTGGTGCCTTTGACGGCATGATGAGCAAAGGACAACTGAAAATAAAGTAATGTGCCAGTTCAATTCAATGGTGAAATTAAAGCTTAAATGATGATGGTGCAAATGAGTAATGGCGGCTTAAGTAAGGGATAATGACATATAAGGGAAAAGTAAGCCGACGTGATAAGCCACCATGACTAAAGACATTCAAAGGAAACCAGAAACAGAATCGGCTAAGTGTTGAGACAAACAGATTTCACAAAGCTATCGCCAGTATTCTGGATCAAAATGGGTCAGAAAAGAAAAATAAATTTAGACCTAAAAAATGAAGCGAGGAGGAGTTCATCAGCTCTAAGAAGGTATCTGTGCAAAGGAAAAGGATCTGCTAGCATCTAAAATGGGCGTAAAACCACTACCGCATAAGTTCTACTTTTCTTCTGGATCAAAAGAGGGTACGGAGAAAAAAAACTACAAGGAATTCTGTGATGAACGGTGAAGAACGCCGATGAACTCATAATCCTAAAATAGATCTAAGGGCGCGGAAAGGTAGGAACTTACGAATGTAGAGCTTCTGCGAAGGGTCGCCGCGGTTCTCGGGACGAGCTCAAGGTGATGCAGCGGCCGGCGTTGAGAGGCGACGGCGGGCGATGTGGCGACGGCGAAGCTTGAGAGGCTAAGAGGTGGCGAGAAGATGGAAGGAAGAAGAAGAAAGGGGAAAGACCGGCCAAGCCTATTTATAAGGGGATAGGTGAACAAGCAGGCGCGAAAATTGAGGAAGACCAAAATAGTGACTATCCAGCTAAACGGACGCCTCGATTCTCGAAAGATATTAAAAGATAAAGATCCGTTGAAGATGACATCATAGCAGGCTTTCATATTTTCGAAAGATGACGTCATGGCGGGTTACAGAGTTTTACAGACAGAGGAAGATGGATTCCGTCTAAGTTTTGAAGATTGAAAAAGAACAAAGTTCAAGTCAACCTGGGGCCTAATGTTGGGGATATAACTACCAGGTATGACCCACCCAGGAGGGGCCGGGTCAACCCCAATGGCGAGTTATGAAAAGAAGCCCAGTAATATTCAAGATGATAGTTTATTAGGACTTATAGAAAGCCTAAGCCCAGAGGCGGCTTAAGGCCCAATATTGTGAACCGCCATATATAAAGAAAGACTTGTAAAGAAAGGCATATAAAAGAAGTCACCGAGCTGGACACGTTTTATGAGCCGACCAGGACTCTGTAGGCCGCTAGGTGTCAACCCGTGTATATAAGGGGACGACCCGGCGGCGGCTTGGGACAAGAAACAACAGATTGTTAGCTAAGCTAGTGGATTCACTTCTTGGTCATCGAAACCTAGCAATACAACATCAACTGGACTAGGCCTTACCTTCACCGTAAGGGGCCGAACCAGTATAAACCTCTCGTGTCCTTTGTCCCAATCAACCCCTTTAAGCTTCCTAGTTGCGATGGACCTACGACTAAGTCCTTTCGCTAGGACATCTGCCGTGACAATTCCACAACAAGAGGGCTTTGTGAAATTGTTGACTCAGTCAAAATCAAGTGACCAATTCTAATCGAAGACCTCAATTGAATATGAGCTCTTTAAAATTAGGGAGCATAGTGTTATAGAGGATAATGATGATGAGTTTGCTTTTGCTCTATAACTACCAAATGATGCCATCCTTCAAATTCAGTTTCCAAATCTTATGTAGAATTCTCTCCTCAAGGACCTCACCACTATTAGTTGGGTCCGATGTTTGTTTGAGAGCAATGCAATTTGTTTACCTTAGTCCCCAGGTAGAGAGCTGGCATGGAGCCATGTAGGAGAAGCAGGGGCATTGTCCTCCTTATCAACCTCGGTCGGGGTGCCTTGCCACCGCAGTGCTTATCCATCGAGCCACATGCATCAACACTTGACCAATAATTGAAAGACCATAATTCTATTATTATTATTATTGTTATTATTATCATTATTATTATTATTATTATTATCATTATTGCTGATGCTCCTCCTCCTCTTGTTGTTGTTGTACTACTACTACTACTACTACTACTACTACTACTACTACTACTACTACTACTACTACTAGAGGACGTGAAGAGCAAACAAATGTGTCACAATAACCGTGCATACTCTAAAGGCCTAAATGTATCATGTTGATCATCTAGAACATTTTAGGGAGATTAGTCCTAATGGCTTATGAGCTAGATTTTCTTAAGTTTTAAGTTAGATTCAAAATCAGTGCTTAATTTGCTATACTTGCTCATAAATGTACTCCACAAAATTTGTATATAAATACATCTTAGCCTAGACAACAACAACGCAACAATACAATGTGCATCGAATTTTTTCCTACGGGAATGTGTGACGTACTAGCATGAGTTGGTATACAATGTTGAAGCTATTTGATGCATGAGATTTAAAACACGAAAATATATATAAGTAAATGTATTGCAATTTCATGTCATATTAATTTTTACAGAATGGAAACCTGTAGAAAAACAGAAATATTAGAAATATGATATCAGAGTTTTAGTGTTTCGGAGCGAACGCCCTCGGGCACGTCGGATCCTACACACGAATCCTAATGTGTTTGCTCAGGCGAACTACGAGTTGGCAACACTACACGCTTCGCTTAGGATGGCAATAGTCAAGTGGTATGTTACACTCCCGTGTTGCTCCCGCGCGAGCGGCCCGGGAGAAACCCTAGCCGTTGCTGACAACTCCACCGCCCATCCCCTCCTCCCACCACCGCCTGAGGGCGTCGCTGGGCAAAGCCCACGTGGTGCCGGAAGCGACGGGGGCGGCTTCTTCCTTCTCTCGTCGGAGATGGTCGGCCTGAGGCTGGGTGGTCGGATCTTCAGATCCTTCATCTAGTCCCGGCTGCGAGTTGGGGAGATAGAGTTGCCGGTGAAAACCAAGCTGATGGCGGGCGATGACGGCGTTTTGCGTCGTTACCTTGTTGAAGGCATCATCATGTAACTTCTATCGACCCACTCATGCTGCTTCGGGGGAAACCCTAGGATCTGGTCATCCAGATCGGACGATGGCGGTACGGCGGTGTCGTTTCTCTCTTGGGAGCATCGTTTATGGAGCAGCGCTGGAAGACAGAAGGAGGAGGTGGAGCGACTAAGTCTTGCACGGAGCTGTGGTGGAGATGTCAAGTCATGCGTGGCCGACAGGTGCTACACTATGTCATGCCTGGTCGACATGTGCTATGCACGACGGATCTTTCAGAGTCTTCGCGTCTGGATGGATGCGCGCAGGGCGGTGGCACCATTGGGCGCCGTGGTAGCTCGACGGATGTCTGGATTGGCAAGGATGATGCGGATCTCTCTCCTGAAGATGGGTCAGCGGTCCGATGATGATGGCGGCTTCTAAAATGTATGCATGTGGTGTGCGCTTTAGGCCTGCTGCACCGGCTATTGGTTCCGATACGTTATGTGGATGGATCGGTGACGACACCGATTTTAGATATGGGGGTGAGAACACTCCACATTATCGAGTTTGTAAGTGTGAGCGGTGGCTTCGGATGACTTGATATATGTTCTTGTCAGTCCTTTGTTGAATGATTAATAAAGATGGTTGTATGCATCGATTGATCCAGAGGCCGGGGTTTAACCTTCTTTTCAAAAAAGAAGATGGCAATATGAGTGAATACATTGGGAGTGACAATTTTTGTTTTTAGAGCATGGCAATTTTCACTATTTTCGGTTAATGTATCATGACAATTCCTTTCAACCAGCGTGGCAAATCATGAGTATAGCAATTTTCATCATTTTTATTTTTTATGTTGGCAATCACCCATGTTGCAAGTAATGGCGAATCTTTAAGAATGCATGGCAATTATTATGCTGCAGCATGTCAATTTTCTGACTATTCTTTATACAACATGCCAATTTTTATTTTAGACATGACAAATCCTTATACAATACTAAGAGGCCGTTCGGAGGCCCTCCGCTCCGCGCCTCTGCTCCCGGAGCGGACGGAGCTGCGGGTAGCAAATTCAGAGCGGACGAAACGGTGCTCCCCAGCTCCGCGTATTTTAAGGAGCTGGTGGATCCCCGAATGGGCCCTAATACAATAACATGACAAATTTATCTGTTTTTGAATGACAATTCTGAAGCATTCAGTGAGTGTGGTTTTTTTAACAAACAAAAATGTTCTTTTGTTCCCACCTGGCCGGGGAAACGGTCGTTCGCTCGAGTTGCCCTCTAGGTATATTTTTTATTTAATAGGAAAAAAGTAGGAATTCATAATCTACCTATTAATGGGTTTTCTTTTTGGGGTCGAGTGCCAAATGGCTCATAGGAAAACTCTACAGTTTTTTCCTTTTGCAATGCACAGGCTTTTATTCCCTGTAAACTGAATGATGAAAATATTCTTTTTGCGAGAACTATCGATCTATTCATCTCCGATAATGACAGTACAACAAACACTAGAAATAATAAAAATTACGTTCAGATTCATAAACCACCTAGCGACGACTACAAGCATTGAATCGAGCCGTAGACGCACCGCCGTCATCGCTTCTCCCTTGCCGGAGTCGGACACAACTTGTTATAGTAGACAATTGGAAAGTCGTCGTGCTAAGGCCCCATGAAACTAACGCAACGGAATAACAACCGTCGCTGATGAGAACATTTCTAAAGGCTTAAATCCTACTCTTAAGTGTGTTTTTCTTCTTGTGCAGCTAAGGCGGAGCATACAGTTTCTCCTTGTTTCCTTAAAAGACTCGAAAGACCTTGTGTTTTTTTTCTTTTTCTTGACAGGACTTAGGGCATCTTAAACGGCAACCCATAAATTTTCTCCCTCATCCGTTCGCAAATAGGGGACCAATCCGCGAATATGAATGCGGGAGGCCGTTATCCAATGCTTCCTGCACACATCGCAAACACTTTTTTCTGATCCTCGTTGGGTTCAACATGGGCAGATTTCATACAAACTGGACGGCATTCTTGCAAACATGGCAGATTTTTATTAGATTTCGAACATTTAGGACAAAAAAACCAACCTGACCCTAAGCCTATCCTACGACGGCGGCGCGCGGCGTCCAAACCCATGCCGTCCTCCATCCGCTGCCTTCATGAGCACCTGTGATAAGACTGATGAAGTGAAGTTGCGGTCTCCGGCGAGGAAGAGTAGAACATGAGAGACGGACTAGCCCACATGGGACACAAGGCCCTGCCATCTCCCATGCCCTACTCATTCTCTGAGGAATCCGCGCCTTATCCATCGCCTGTGGACGTGAGGTCCATGATGGAAATGGTGCCACCCGCGCTGTCATCGTCCCACCGGGCCACCGGATAGTTTGGCGGCGGCGTGTAGGAGGCGCCAGCCGGCGTTATTCTCCTCCGCGATCACCTAGAGCTGCGCCTAGGTGACCGCCGTTTCCTAGCAAGCGACGGCTTGAGCACGAACGACATCGTAGATGGCACGCTTCTCTGCGACGAAGTTGGTGTTCGCCGCGGCCATGGCCGCCACGGCCTCCTCGCTTGTGCGCTCGTTGTAGATCTGGCCCTCCGTCAGCCGGTGCTGCTCCAGAAGGAATAGGTTGTACCTCTATTACTCTTGCACCTGCTGGAGCGCTAACAAAGGCGCTAGCGCAGGCTGCAACTCTGCCATGGTGGCGTTGTAGTGCGTCTGCGTCTGCTCCATGGTGATGCCAGTGTGCATAGGTGCGGGAGCAGGGGCGGTGTCCTTGAAGCCCGTCTCCAACGTGGGGTCGTCCTCGTCATCGAAGACCTCGGGCTAGCGGGCCTGCAAGCCAGCCTCGATCCGCCTAGCACGGAGGTGATGGCCCACAAGTATAGGGGATCTATCGTAGTCCTTTCGATAAGTAAAAATGTCGAACCCAACGAGGATAAAAAAAAATGACAAGTGGTTTTCAGCAAGGTATTCTCTGCAAGCACTGAAATTATCGGTAATAGATAGTTTTGTGTTAAGGTAAATCGTAACAGGTAACAAGTAAATAAATTAACTAAGGTGCAGCAAGGTGGCCCAATCCTTTTTGTAGCAAAGGACAAGCCTAGAAGAACTCTTATATAAAGCAAAGTGCTCCCGAGGACACATGAGAATTGTTGTCAAGCTAGTTTTCATCATGCTCATATGATTCGCGTTCGTTACTTTGATAATTTGATATGTGGGTGGACCGGTGCTTGGGTGCTGCCCTTCCTTGGACAAGCCTACCAATTATGATTAACCTCTCTCGCAAGCATCCGCAACTATGAAAGAAGTATTAAGGTAAACCTGACCATAGCATGAAACATATGGATCCAAATCAGCCCTTTATGAAGCAACGCATAAACTAGGGTTTAAACTTCTGTCACTCTAGCAACCCATCATCTACTTATTACTTCCCAATGCCTTCCCCTAGGCCCAAATAATGGTGAAGTGTCATGTAGTCGACGTTCACATAACACCACTAGAGGAGACACAACATACACCTCATCAAAATATCGAACAAATACCAAATTCACATGATTACTGTTGGGGAACACAGTAATTTCAAAAAATCCTACGCACACGCAAGATATATTATGGTGATGAATAGCAATGAGAGGGGAAGAGTGTTGTCCACATACCCTCTGAGACCCTAAGCGGAAGTGTTATGACAACGCGGTTGATGTAGTCGAACGTCTTCACGATCCGACCGATACTAGCACCGAAGGTACGACACCTCCGCGGTCTGCACACGTTCAGCTCGGTGACGTCCCACGAACTCTAGATCCAGCTGAGTGTCGAGGGAGAGTTTCGTCAGCATGACGGCATGATGGCGGTGATGATGAAACTATCGGAACAGGGCTTCACCTAAGCACCGCTACGACATGACCGAGGTGGATTATGGTGGAGGGGGGCACCGCACACGGCTAAGAAAAATGTCAACTTGTGTGTCTATGGGGTGCCCCCTTCCCCCGTATATAAAGGAGTGGAGGTGGGGAGGGCCAACCCTCTCTATGCTGCGCACCAAAGGGGATTCCTACTCCTAGTAGGAGTAGGTTTCCCCCCTTCCCTAGTTGGAGTTGGAGAAGAAGGAAGGGGAAGAGGGAGAGAAGGAAAGAGGGGGGCGCCGCCCCCTCCCTAGTCCAATTCGTACCAGCCCATGGGGAGGCGTGCAGCCACCCCTTGAGGCCCTTCTCTCCTTTCCCGTATGGCCCATTAAGGCCCATTACTTCCCCGGCGAATTCCCGTAACTCTCCGGTACTCCGAAAAATACCCGAATCACTCGGAACCTTTCCGATGTCCGAATATAGCCTTCCAATATATTGATATTTACGTCTCAACCATTTCGAGACTCCTCGTCATGTCCGTGATATCATCCGGGACTTTAAACAACCTTCGGTACATCAAATCACATAACTCATAATACAAATCGCCATCGAACGTTAAGGGTGCGGACCCTACGGGTTAGAGAACTATGTAGACATGACCGAGACACATCTCCAGTCAATAACCAATAGCGGAACCTGGATGCTCATATTGGCTCCTACATATTCTACGAAAATCTTTATCGGTCAAACCACATAACGACATACGTTGTTCCCTTTGTCATCGGTATGTTACTTGCCCGAGATTCGATCGTCGGTATCATCATACCTTGTTCAATCTCGTTACCGGCAAGTCTCTTTACTCGTTCCGTAATGCATCACCCCACAACTAACTCATTAGTCACATTGCTTGCAAGGCTCATAGTGATGTACATTATCGAGAGGGCCCAAAGATACCTCTCCGATAGACAGAGTGATAAATCCTAATCTCGATCTATGCCAACTTAACAAACACCATTGGAGGCACCTGTAGAGCATCTTTATAATCACCCAGTTACGTTGTGACGTTTGATAGCACACAAGGTGTTCCTTCGGTATTTGGGAGTTGCATAATCTCATAGTCAGAGGAACATGTATAAGTCATGAAGAAAGCAGTAGCAATAAAACTGAAAGATCATTATGCTAAGCTAATGGATGGGTCTTGTCCATCACATCATTCTCTAATGATGTGACCCCGTTCATCAAATGACAACACATGTCCATGCCTAGGAAACTTAACCATCTTTGATTAACGAGCTAGTCAAGTAGAGGCATACTAGGGACACTCTGTTTGTCTATGTATTCACACATGTACTAAGTTTCCGGTTAATACAATTCTAGCATGAATAATAAAAATTTATCATGATATAAAGAAATATAAATAACAACTTTATTATTGCTTCTAGGGCATATTTCCTTCAGTCTCCCACTTGCACTAGAGTCAATAATCTAGTTCACATCATCATGTGATTTAACACCAAAAGTTCACATCTTTATGTGATTAGTTCACATCTCCATGTGACTAACACCCAAAGGGTTTACTAGAGTCAATAATCTAGTTCACATCGCTATGTGATTAACACCCAAAGAGTGATCATGTTTTGCTTGTGAGAGAAATTTAGTCAACAGGTCTGCCACATTCAAAGCCGTATGTATTTTGCAATTTTTCTATGTCTACAATGCTTTGCACGGAGCTACTCTAGCTAATTGCTCCCACTTTCAATATGTATCTAGATCGAGACTTAGAGTCATCTAGATCGGTGTCAAAGCTTGCATCGACGTAACTATTTATGACAAACTCTTTGTCACCTCCATAACCAAGAAACATTTCCTTATTCCACTAAGGATATTTTTGACCACTATCCAGTGATCCACTCCTGGATCACTATTGTACCCTCTTGCCAAACTTATGGTGAGGTACACAATAGGTCTGGTACACAGCATAATATACTTCGTAGAACCTATGACTGAGGCATAGGGAATGACTTTTCATTCTCTTTCTATTTTCTGTCATGGTCGGGTTTTTGAGTCTTTACTCAACTTCACACCTTGCAACACAGGCAAGAACTCCTTCTTTGTCTATTCCATTTTGAACTACTTCAAAATCTTGTCAAGGTATATACTCATTGAAAATATATTAAGCGTCTTAATATATCTCTATAGATCTGGATGCTCAATATGTAAGTAGCTTCACCGAGGTCTTTCTTTGAAAAACTCCTTTCAAACATTCCGTTATGCTTTCCAGAAAATTCTACATTATTTCCGATCAACAATATGTCATTCACATATACTTATCAGAAATTTTTTAGTGCTCCCACTCACTTTCTTGTAAATACATGCTTCACCACAAGTCTATATAAAACCATATGCTTTGATCACTTGAAAGTGCAACTATCCCTTGGTGATTTTGGTGATTCTGAACAACATATAGTTCATTGAGCTAATGCTATTTCAAGCTAAACATTTTAGGAAAGCTCAATGATTGGCATGGATGAGAAAAGTGGACCCCTCAAAATGCTAAGGACAAAGAATTGGCTCAAGCTCAAAGCTCAGGACTCTACATATTTTCATTTTAAGTGATCCAAGATCACATTGAGTCCATAGGAAAAGCCAATACTATTAAGAGGGGATGAGGTGTTGCCTAATGGTTTGCTTGCTCAAAGTGCTTAGTGATATGCTCCAAAACCCTCAACTACTTTCTGACATCCACATATGTCCCAAACCAAAAGTCAAACTTGGCCCCACCGAAATTTTCTATCCGGCGCCACAGAGTTCAGTTGTCATAGCCACTGCCAGAAACCCTAGTCTTTTCGGTCTCACTGATAGGGATCTCGGTCTCACCGAGATGGGATTGTAATCTCTCTGTTTCCCTTCGTAACGTTTCGTTCAAACCGAGATGAGCGATCGGTCCCACCGAGATTGCAATGTAAACTCTCTGTTTCCCTTTCGTAACACTTCGGTCCAACCGAGATGAGCAAATCGGTCCCACCGAGTTTGCCTGACCAACTCTCTGTTAGTCCATTACCAAAATCGGTATTACCGAGTTTGTGTAATCAGTCTCACCGAGATTACGTTATGCCCTAACCCTAACGAAATTGGTCCCACCGAGTTGACATGTCGGTCCCACCGAGAATCCTAATGTTCACATTTTGAGGCCTCCTTTGGTTTGTAGGATTTTTGTAGGAATTCTATAGGATAGGATTTGCAAAGGAAAAATTTCTTTGAAGCCCTTTGGTTTGTAGGAATGGATTCCTATTCCTATGTAGGATAGGAATCAATCCTTCACATTTTGGAGGGAAAAAACATTAGCCTAGACTCAATGGAAAAAATCCTATCCTATGCACCAAATGGCATCTCTTTCTCTATAGGAATTGACATGCATGTCATCTCACTTCCTATGATTTTCCTATTCCTATAAAATTCCTATCCTATGAACCAAAGAAAGGCCTGAACTAAATCGGTCTGACCGAGTTTCATGATTCGGTCCCACCGAGTTTGGTGATTTGTGTGTAACGGTTAGATTTTGTGTGGAGGCTATTTATACCCCTCCACCCACTCTTCATTCGTGGAGAGAGCCATCAGAACATGCCTACACATCCAACACATATTTTCTGAGAGAGAACCACCTACACTTGTGTTGAGGTCAAGATATTCCATTCCAACCACATAACTCTTGATCTCTAGCCTTCCCCAAGTTTCTTTCCACTCAAATCTTCCTTCTACCAAATCCAATCCTATGATAGAGAGTTGAGTGTTGGGGAGACTATCATTTGAAGCACAAGAGCAAGGAGTTCATCATCAACACACCATTTGTTACTTCTTGGAGAGTGGTGTCTCCTAGATTGGCTAGGTGTCACTTGGGAGCCTCCGACAAGATTGTGGAGTTGAACCAAGGAGTTTGTAAGGGCAAGGAGATCGCCTACTTTGTGAAGATCTACCCTAGTGAGGCAAGTCCTTCGTGGGCGACGGCCATGGTGGGATAGACAAGGTTGCTTCTTTGTGGACCCTTCGTGGGTAGAGCCCTCCGTGCACTCGCGCAACTGTTACCCTTCGTGGGTTGAAGTCTCCATCAACGTGGATGTATGATAGCACCACCTATCGGAACCACGGATAAAAAATCTCCGTGTCAACATTGAGTTTTCTCCCTCATACTCATCTCTTTACCTTCATATGCAATTGTTTTACATTCCGCTGCTATACTCTTAGAATTGCATGTGTAGGTTGATTGCTTGACTTGTGCTTTGTTGCTAAAATATGCCAAGAACTAAAATTGGGAAAAGGCTAGATCTTTATTTGGTCAAGTAGTCTAATCACCCCCTCTAGACATACTTTTGATCCTACAAGTGGTATCAAAGCCTTGGTCTCCATTTGCTTTGATTTCCATAGCTTTTGGTGGTCATAGCCTTGGTTTCACAACCTAGGAGAGTATGGCGTCTAGCGAGGGAAATTACCACCGTAGAGGTCCTTACTTTGATGGTACAAATTTTGCTAGTTGGAAGCATAAGATGAAAATGCATATTCTTGGACATAACCCCGCCGTTTGGGATATTGTGTGTATTGTCTTGCAAGGTGAATTCTTTGATGGGAGAGAACCAAACCGTGAAGCTACCGCGGAAGAGTTGAAGATGCTACAATACAATGCTCAAGCTTGTGATATTCTCTTCAACGGATTGTGCCCCGAAGAATTCAACAAAATCAGCCGTCTTGAGAATGCAAAGGAAATTTGGGATACTTTGATTGATATGCACGAAGGTATCGACTCCGTCAAGGAATCCAAATTGGATGTGCTTCAAAGTCAACTTGACAAGTTCAAAATGAAGGATGGTTAAGGTGTCGCTGAAATGTATTCTAGGCTTGCTCTCATCACAAATGAGATTGCCGGCTTAGGAAGTGAAGAGATGACCGACAAATTCATCATTAAGAAGATCCTAAGAGCCTTGGATGGAAAATATGATACTGTGTGCACATTGATCCAAATGATGCCCAATTACAAAGATCTCAAGCCAACGGAAGTCATTCGAAGAATTGTTGCTCATGAGATGTCACTCAAGGATAAGGAAGAGCTTCACAACAAGTCAAGTGGTGCTTACAAAGCTTCATGTGATGCTCCCACATCATCAAGCGAGAAACAAACCTTCAATGAAGAATTGAGCCTAATGGTAAAGAACTTCAACAAGTTCTACAAGAGTAGAAGCAAAGAAAGAAGTTCCAAGTCAAGGTCCTACAATGACAAAAGATCTTCTAGTCGTGAGCGTAATTGCTACAATTGTGGAAGACTCGGACACTACTCCAATGAGTGTACGGCTCCCTACAAAAGAAGAGAAGATTCTCCCAAAAGAAGAAGTATAAGAGAAGAATCACCACCAAGAGAAAGGAGGAGGAGAGATGATCGTTATGAACGAAAACCCTCTTGGAGAAGCAAGGATTCGAAAAGGAAAGAAAAGTCATCAAGGAGCTACACAAAAAGAAGACATCAAGCTCATGTTGGTGAATGGGTATCCGGCTCCGACTCCGACAATCACTCCGAAAGAAGTTATCACTCCGACTCCGAATATACTCAAGATGAAGGTGTTGCCGGTCTAGCACTTGTGTCAACCAACTCCTATGACATATTTGACTCACCAAATGAAGGAATTGGAAGGTGCTTCATGGCCAAAGGTCCAAAGGTAACACATCCCGAGTATGTTGATTTCAATAGTGATGAAGATGATTTGCTAGGTGATGATGATTTACTTGTTGACAACTCTAGTGTTGGGGATATTACTATTAGTTATGACCCGCCCAGGAGGGGCTGGGTTAGCCCCAATGGCGGGTTACACAAGAAGCCCAGTAAACATTCAAGATTATAGTTTATTAAATATTATAGAAGGCCCAAAGGCCTGAAGGCGGTTTAAGGCCTGATATTGTGAACCGCCGTATGTAAGGAAAGACTTGTAAAGAAAGGCATGTAAAGGAAGTCACCGAGCCGGACACGATTATGAGCTGGCCGGGACTCAGTAGGCCACCAGGCGTCAACCCATGTATATAAGGGGACGACCCGGTGGCGGCTTAGGGCAAGAAACAACAAGTCGATAACCAAGCTGGCGAGTTGAGCCTCTTGGTGATCGAAACCCCAGCAATACCAATCCCAACTAGACGTAGGATTTTACCTTCATCGTAAGGGGCCGAACTAGTATAAAACCCTCTCTTGTCCTTTGTCCCGATTAACCCCTTTAAGCTTCCTAGTGCGATGGCCCTATGACTAAGTCCTTGCTCTAGGACATCTTCCATGATAATTCCACGACAGTTGGCACCCACCGTGGGGCCAGTGCACGGTGGATTTGAGTTCTTGAAGGGCAACTTCGAAGGGCTCAAAGGATACGCTGTGGGCCGGATGACCAAGAGTCGTCGCGACAAGCTCTACATCGACGACGACGGCTGGGGCCTGGAGGCCGGCTCAATTGAGTACGGATACCGGGTCCCCTTCGGCGGAATTCACGTCTTCATAGGCCGGATCGGCGAGTCAGGTCCTGAGTCGGACGTCCACACCAACCTCATCAAAACGACTCGATGCATGAGGACCACCCGTGTTCAATCTGCCGTGAAGCATGCCTTCGTAGGCTGCGTCCACGGCGGTGAATACTCTGAAGGATCGGTGGAGGGCGGTGAGATGGCCGTCTGTTCTGATACTGCTTCATCAACGAGCGAGACAGACTCTTTGTACCAACTGCAGGACGGCATGCTCGGGGGTTGTTCCGATGGCAGCAGTATTCTGGGCCATTTTGAGCCGCCGAATTGGGCCAGAGTCTTCATGGCAGGGACACAGCCCGGGCAGAACTCTACAGCAGCGGCGGCAACAGCTACCAGGTCGGCCGCAGCCGGGTCAGGAGACCCCGCACGCCCCCTGGCTCAGATCTTGATGGACCTCATGGATAAACTGACGACTCTGTTGACTGCCGTGGTAGAGCCGGAGGATAAAGCCCAGCATGACGCAGAGGTGGCACGCGTACGTGAAGAGATGGTGCAAGCTAAAGAAAATCTAGCCGCAGAGGAAGTCAGGATGGCAGCAGAGTGGGCGGCTTTGGACGTTCGTGCTCAACAGCTTCAAGCGGAGAGCTTCCGACTCTCGGTGGATCTGAACACGTCAAACGAGGTCATGAGGAGGAGGCATCAGAAAACCCAATCACGTCTGCCTCTGACGCTCGATCCTAGGAATCTTTTTCACACACCTGGAGCCGGGGGAAGTAACCCGCCGGAGGCACCCTGGATTACAACACCCGGCGCACCGGTCTATCCGCGCGCCATGGATCCACCTTGTATAATTACCGCTCCGCCTCATTACGTCCCAACACTGCCGGGTCACTTCTCCAACCCTTTGGAAAACCTCATCATAGCATCGGCTCGTCTGGCGGCTATTCCGATGGAAGGTGACTCACCGGCGGCAATTGAAACACGGAGGGTAAGAGAACTTCTTCAAACAGCTCTGGCGCAGCAGGATGCATACTCCTACAGTCGAGACATGATCCATTCAACTCCTCGCCCAAGCCGGAGCCCGAGTTACAGTAGGCATATGGAATCCGCAGATATGTCAAGCAATGCTCAACGCCAAAACCGGCCATACAGGCATGAGCCGGTGCGGGATGGAGCCCTTAACTTGGCGGATCAGGAGAGGATTCATCAAGAGGCGGAACGAGCAGTTCAAATGGCAGCAGATCAGGCAGCTCATCAAACTTTTCCGGCTTATCCGGCAACCTCGGTCGAGGCAGGAGTGGCCACAAGAACTGGAGGCGTTCCTTGCTTGGTGTCGGCCATACGGAATGAGCGTTTTCCAAAGGACTTTAAGGGGCCTTGTAAGGTACCTAATTACACAGCTGACTTATAGCCCGGGGCTTGGATTGAGAGTTATGAGATGGCTATGGAGTTATTGGAGGTCAGCGATGCAGCAATGGCCAAGTATTTCACTATGATGTTAGATGGAACAGCTCGTACTTGGTTGAAGGGATTGCCACCCAATTCTATCGGCTCATGGGCGGAGTTGAAGGCCTGGTTCATCCAGAACTTTAAAGACACGTGTAAGCAGCCTATGTCGATTGTGGACCTGACCAATTGCAAGCAAGAGGATGGTGAATCCACAACCCATTGGGTGCACTGGGTCAAGGAGGTAATACATTCATCTGATAAGATGGATGCTGGCTCAGCGGTCTTGATGTTGGAGAAAAATTGTCGTTTTGAACCTCTGAAGCAGAAGCTGGGGCGGCTCAAGCGTGACTGTAATGACATGGGAACGTTGATGGCGGCTCTCGTCAAGTATGCTGATTCTGATACTACCAAGGACCCGGTGTCTAAAGAAGAAAAGGCAACGAAGGGAAAGAAGAACGACAATGGCAAGGGTCACCAGCATAACCCAGCGAATCAAGGAGGTAATAAACGTAAGGCTGATGAGTTTGTTGCTAACACCAATGCACAGAGCGGAAATCAACGGCGCAAGGGCAGACAGCCCCCTCGGTCGGGCGGGTCAGGTCCCACCCTTGAGCAATTATTGAATGAGCCTTGTCCAAAACACGGCACCCGGGAGAAGCCAGCCACCCACATGTGGAAAGATTGTATGATCATGAAGGAGTATAAAAATTCAAACACGTTTGATGGAGGTCATGGCCTAGGTGGCGGCTCAAGTGGAGGCGGTTTCCAAGGCCCGGGCGCCGGCTTAGGTGGAGGAGGATTCCACGGTCAGGGCCATCCTGGTAACCAAGGAGGGTATAATCCGCAACCTGGCCAAGGTAATCAGCAGCAGTAGTCCGGATATCAGAGCAATCCGAAGCAGCTGAATAGTGGGCAATACCATGTATTCACCACTAGCTTATGTAAGAGAGACCAGAAACTTCACAAGAGGGCCGTCAATGCCGTTTGATAACCCACAAGTATAGGGGATTGCAACAGTTTTCGATAAGTAAGAGTGTCGAACCCAACGAGGAGCTAAAGGTAGAACAAATATTCCCTCAAGTTCTATCGACCACTGATACAACTCTACGCAAGTTTGACGTTCGCTTTACCTAGAACAAGTATGAAACTAGAAGTACTTTGTAGGTGTTGTTGGATAGGTTTGTAAGATAATAAAGAGTACGTAAATAAAAAGTAGGGGCTGTTTAGATAAAGAAACAATAAAGTAAATATAGCGAGTGTGGAAAAGTGGTGGTAGGAGTTGTGAAATTTCCCCTAAGCAATTGACTACTTTACTAGACCGATAGAAAGTATTATGTGGGAGAGGCCACTACTAGCATGTCATCCCTGACTTGGAATTCTATGCACTTATGATTGGAACTATTAGCAAGCATCCGCAACTACTAATGTTCATTAAGGTAAAACCCAACCATAGCATTAAGATATATTGGTCCCCCTTCAATCCCGTATGCATCAACTTCTATGCTAGGTTGAAGCTTCTGTCACTCTTGCCCTCCAATACATAGTCCTATCAACATACAACTAATCCTAGGGTGTGATCCACGCGCACAATCATATGATGGGCACCAAAGGACAACAACATAACCACAAGCAAATTAAATCAATCATAGCAATTCATCAACCACCGATAGGACAACGAAAATCTACTCAGACATCATAGGATGGCAACACATCATTGGATAATAATATGAAGCATAAAGCACCATGTTCAAGTAGAGGGTACAGCGGGTTGCGGGAGAGTGGACCGATGTAGATAGAGGGGGGAAGGTGATGGAGATGTTGGTGAAGATGGCGGAGGTGTTGGTGTAGATCGCGATGATGATGATGGCCCCCGGTGGCACTTCGGTGCCACCAGAACCGAGGGGGAGAGAGCCCCCCTCCTTGTTCTTCTTCCTTGACCTCCTCCCTAGATGGGAGAAGGGTTTCCCCTCTAGTCCATGGCCTCCATGGCATGGGAGGGGCGAGAGCCCCTCCGAAATTGGATCTGTCTCTCTGTCTCTCTCTCTGTTTTTGCACTCTCAGATTCTTCCCTTTCACCGTTTCTTATATTCCTGGAGATCCGTAACTCCAATTGGGCTGAAATTTTGACACGATCTCTATCCGGAAATTAGCTTTCTTGCGGTGAAAGAAGGGCATCAACCTCCTTACGGGGTGGCCACGAGAGTCACGGGCGCGCCTGCCTCCCTGGGGCACGCCCCCCTACCTCGTGGGCCCCTCGAGCATCATCTCGCGTGGATTTTTCTTCCCAAAAATCATATATATTCCAAAAGAAAAATCTCCGTCGGTTTTTTTCTGTTTGGACTCCGTTTGATATGGATATTCTGCGAAACAAAAAACATGCAACAAACAGGAACTGGCACTGGGCACTGGATCAATATGTTAGTCCAAAAAATAGTATAAAAAGTTGCCAAAAGTATATAAAAGTTGTAGAATATTGGCATGGAACAATCAAAAATTATAGATACGACGGAGACGTATCACCGTTGAGCCGGCGGTTCCACATTACTTACATTGGTCAGAGCAGCCTATTGTGTGGAGCAGAGAGGATCACCCACCCCGGGTCGATAATCTGGGTCACTTGGCTTTGGTGGTGGCACCTCAGGTTGGTGGATACAAATTCACTAAAGTACTCATGGATGGAGGCAGCAGCATCAACATCCTCTATTATGAGACGTTCCGCCGGATGGGATTGACTGATAAGAGTCTTAAACAATCCAACATTGTTTTTCACGATGTGGTTCCTGGCAAGTCGGCATACCCAGTGGGTAATATTGAACTGGAAGTAGCCTTTGGGGATGAATATGACTCCAGAGCAGAAAAATTAACCTTTGAGGTGGTTAAGATCAAAAGCCCGTATCATGCTCTGTTTGGACGGCCGGCTTATGCCAAATTCATGGCTCGGCCGTGTTATGTGTATTTGCAGCTTAAGATGCCGGGTTATAAGGGCACCATCATAGTACACGGGAGCCGGAAAATAGCCTTGGAGTGTGAAGATGGTGATGCTGCCTATGCTGAATCTGTCTGTGCAACAGAGGAGTTAAATTTTTACAAAGATCATGTTGACTCGACAGACATGACATCATTAAAGAAACTAACAATAGAGCATGAGCCGGTGTTGAAGTTCAAATCAGCTAATGACACCAAGATGGTTGACTTTGTGCCTGGCGACTCGACCAAGCAGTTCATCATCAGTGCTAACTTGGATCCAAAATAGGAAAGCACGCTCATCGAGTTCATTCGTGAGAACCGGGACATCTTCGCATGGAAACCTTTAGACATGCCGGGTGTCCCGAGGGAACTCGCTGAGCACACTCTCAATATTGATCAAAAGTTTAAACCTGTCAGACAATTTCTCCGACGGTTCAATGAAGAAAGGCGCAAGGCCATTGGAAAAGAGGTGGCCCGGCTTTTGGCAGCTGGGTTCATTATACAAGTCTTTCCCCCGGAGTGGTTAGCCAACCCGGTGCTTGTGCTAAAAAATAATGGCACCTGGCGTATGTGTGTGGATTACACCGATCTAAACAAGGCTTGTCCGGCTGATCCTTTTGCCCTCCCCCGTATTGATCAGATCATTGATGCTACGGCGGGTTGTGCATGTTTGAGTTTCTAGGATGCTTATTCCGGTTATCATCAGATCAAGATGGCAGTCAAGGATCAGGAGAAGACGGCTTTTATCACTCCTTTTGGAGCTTTCTGCTATGTGTCTATGCCTTTTGGGCTTAAGAGTGCCCAGGCGACTTACCAACGGTGTGTGCAGAATTGTCTTGATGATCAAATTGGGTGTAATGTTCATGCTTATGGGGATGATATAGTGGTAAAATCCAGGAAGGAAGAAACCTTGGTCATAGATCTGAAAGAGACGTTCGATAATCTCCGGGTCTACAAAATGATGCTTAACCCGGCCAATTGTGTTTTTGGAGTCCCAGCCGGCAAGCTCTTGGGTTTTTTGGTGTCTAACCAACGTATTGAGGCTAACCTCGAGAAAATCAAGGCAATTACATCCCTGGCCAAACCAACATGCATCAATGACGTTCAACGACTGGCGGGCCGTGTTGCTGCTTTGAGCCGGTTCATAAGCCGGTTAGGGGAGAAGGCAATTCCTCTATATCAGATGATGAAGAAAACAGATGATTTTGTTTGGAGCGATGCTGCGGACTCTGCTTTTGAAGATCTGAAGACACAGCTTGCTGAGCCGCCGGTCCTGGCTGCTCCAGTCGAGAAAGAGCCGCTGCTGTTATACGTGGCGCCAACTCACGAGCTGTTAGTGTGTCTATTGTGGTGGAGGGCAAGGAGGCTGGCAAGGAGCATCCGGTTCAACGGCCGGTTTACTACGTCAGTGAGGTGCTAGTTGAATCCAAGCAACGATATCCACATTGGCAGAAGCTCGTATATGTGTTCATGGCAAGCCGGAAGCTTAAGCATTATTTTCAGGGACATCCAATCACCGTGGTTAGCTCTGCTCCTTTGGGATACATCATTCAAAACAAAGAAGCCACTGGACGAGTCGCCAAGTGGGCAATTGAGCTTGGGTCTCATGGGTTGAAGTATGTGCCACGTACTGCGATCAAATCTAAAGCACTGATTGACTTCATTAATGACTGGATAGAGATGCAGATGCCAGAAGAGAAACCAAACAACACGTATTGGACTATTCATTTTGATGGGTCCAGACAGTTGGAAGGCTCAGGGGCTGGAGTTGTGTTAACCTCTCCGCGAGGTGAAAAATTTTGTTACGTGTTACGGTTGATGTTTCCGTGCACTAACAACGCAGCAGAGTATGAAGCCTTGCTCCATGGTCTTCGAGTGGCAAAAGAGATGAGTTTGAGCCGGGTCAGATGTCTTGGTGACTCAGATTTAGTGGCTCAACAGGTATCAGGCAAGTGGGATTCCAAGGACCCTCTCATGGCGGCTTATCACCGGGAGGTTGACACTGTTGCAGGGCATTTTAAAGGTTATCAGGTGGAGCATATTGACCGTCGAAAGAACGAAGCGACTGATGCTTTAAGCCGGTTGAGGTCTCAGCGTAAGCCGGTACCTCCTAACACCTTTTTGGATGTTTTGCATAACCCGTCTGTCAAGTTGCCCACAGAAGAAGATTTAGTTGTTCCTGACCCGGAGGCGCAGTTGGTGGCGGCTCTTCATGTCATCCCAAATTGGACAGTGCCGTTCTTGGCTTACATGACCCAGGGAGAGTTGCCAGCGGATGAGACCCTGGCTCGACAGATAACCCGGCGGTCTAAGTCAATGACGATTTCGGATGGAGAATTATACCATCGCAGTGTCTCTGGAGCGTTTCAGCGGTGTGTTTCCCCTGAAGAAGGTCAAGAAATACTTCATGAGATCCATGAAGGTGATTGTGGTCATCACGCCGAGTCAAAATCTCTGGTGGCCAAAGCTTTTCGTCACGGTTTTTACTGGTTGACGGCTCACGCTGATGTAGAGGATCTGGTCAGCAGATGTGATGGATGTCAAAAGTTTGCATGACGAGCACATGTGCAGGCTCAAGAAATCCGGATGATTCCAATCACTTGGCCGTTTGCGGTCTGGGGGCTTGACATGGTGGGACCTTTCAAAAGGTCTAAGGATAAAAAAACACATCTCTTGGTGGCAGTTGATAAATTCACTAAGTGGGTTGAGGCGGAGCCAGTGAGTAAGTGTGACGCGGCCACGTCGGTTCAGTTCATGAAAAAGGTGATCTTCCGTTTTGGTTTTCCACACAGCATTATCACTGAAAATGGCACTAGTCTGTCCCAAGGGGCTATGGAGGAGTTTTGTCAACGTGAGCACATCCGGCTTGATGTTTCTTCTGTAGCTCATCCTCAATCCAATGGTCAAGCTGAGAGAGCAAATCAGGAAATTTTAAAAGGTCTCAAACCCCGGCTTATGGTTCCCTTACAGCGAACGCCGGGTTGTTGGGTAGAGGAATTACCCTAGGTGTTGTGGAGTATCAACACCACACCTAACAGGTCTACAGGTTACACACCTTTCTTCATGTTTTATGGAGCAGAAGCAGTGTTGCCTAGTGACATTCGTCATGACTCGCCCCGTGTGGCGGCTTATGTTGAAGCTAATAATGAACAAGCCAGACAGGATGCACTTGACTTGTTGGATAAAGAAAGAGATTTAGCAGCGGCTCGATCAGGAATTTATCAACAGGACATGCGCCGTTATCACAGCCGCCGGGTCAAATCCATGACTTTTCAGGAAGGCGACCTGGTGCTTTGGCTCATCCAGGATCTGTCGGATGCACGCAAGCTATCCCCACATTGGGAAGGACCCTTTGTGGTCAGCAAGAACTTAAACAACGGGTCGTATTACCTCATTGACGTTCGAGAACACAAAGATTCATGTAAGTCGGAGGAGGAGACCCGCCGGCCGTGGAACATTGCTCAACTTCGGCCATACTACACCTGAGCTGCCGGCTCTCATCATGTACATACTTTAGCATTGTATATACCATGATAAGTAATAAAGTAAGACCATCGGTCTCTTTTCTTTTCAAAGATTATGCATCTTTGTTACTTCTTATTCTCAAATGACTATTAAGGAGCTGATCATATTTGAATCAAGTCTAACGTTTTCTGGTCCGGCTTATGATCGTATTCGAATCTAGCTACAATTATCATGGTCACTTGGGGGATTCCTGTTCAAACATAGGTCGTATTCGTGTTGGGGAACGTAGTAATTTAAATTTTTCCTGCGCACATGCAAGATCATGGTGATGCATAGCAACGAGAGGGGAGAGTGTTGTCTACGTACCCTTGTAGACCGGAAGCGGAAGCGTTAGCACAACGCGGTTGATGTAGTCGTACGTCTTCACGGCCCGACCGATCAAGCACCGAAACTACGACACCTCCGAGTTCTAGCACACGTTCAGCTCGATGACGATCCCCGGACTCCGATCCAGCAGAATGTCGGGGAAGAGTTCCGTCAGCACGACGGCGTGGTGACGATCTTGATGTTCTACCGTCGCAGGGCTTCGCCTAAGCACTGCTGCAATATTATCGAGGATTATGGTGGAGGAGGGCACTGCACACGGCTAATAGATCTCAAGGATCAATTGTTGTGTCTAGAGGTGCCCCCTGCCCCCCGTATATAAAGGAGCAAGGGGGAGGGGCGGCCGGCCAGGAGGAGGCGCGCCAGGGAGGAGTCCTACTCCTACCGGGAGTAGGACTCCCTCCTTTCCTTGTCCAACTAGGAGAGGGGGAAGGAAGCGAGAGAGGAGAGAAAAGAAAGGGGGGGCGCCGCCCCTCCCTCCTTGTCCAATTCGGACTAGAGGGGGAGGGGCGCACAGCCTGCCCTGGCCGCCCCTCCTCTGCTCCACTTTGGGCCCATGAGGCCCATTAACCCCCCGGGGGGGGGGATCCGGTAACCCCTGGTACTCCGTTTTATATCCGATAACTCCCGGAACCATTCCTGTGTCCGAATATAGTCGTCCAATATATCAATCTTTATGTCTCGACTATTTCGAGACTCCTCGTTATGTCCATGATCACATCCGGGACTCCGACCAACCTTCGGTACATCAAAATATATAAACTCATAATGAAACTGTCATCATAACGTTAAGCGTGCGGACCCTACGGGTTCGAGAACAATGTAGACATGATCGAGACACGTCTCCGGTCAATAACCAATAGCGGAACCTGGATGCTCATATTGGCTCCTACATATTCTACGAAGATATTTATCGGTCAGACCGCATAACAACATATGTTGTTCCCTTTGTCATTAGTATGTTACTTGCCCGAGATTTGATCGTCGGTATCTCAATACCTAGTTCAATCTCGTTACCGGCAAGTCTCTTTACTCGTTCTGTAATACATCATCCCACAACTAATTTATTAGTTGCAATGCTTGCAAGGCTTATGTGATGTGCATTACCGAGAGGGCCCAGAGATACCTCTCCGACAATTGGAGTGACAAATCCTAATCTCGAAATACGCCAACCCAACAAGTACCTTCGGAGACACGTGTAGAGCACCTTTATAATCACCTAGTTACATTGTGACGTTTGGTAGCACACAAAGTGTTCCTCCGGTAAACGGGAGTTGCATAATCTCATAGTCATAGGAACATGTATAAGTCATGAAGAAAGCAATAGCAACAAACTAAACGATCAAGTGCTAAGCTAACGAAATGGGTCAAGTCACATCATTCTCCTAATGATGTGATCCCGTTAATCAAATGATAACTCATGTCTATGGTTAGGAAACATAACGATCTTCGATCAACAAGCTAGTCAAGTAGAGGCATACTAGTGACACTATGTTTGTCTATGTATTCACACATGTATTATGTTTCCGGTTAAAACAATTCTAGCATGAATAATAAACATTTATCATGATATAAGGAAATAATAACTTTATTATTTCCTCTAGGGCATATTTCCTTCAGTCTCCCACTTGCACTAGAGTTAATAATCTAGATTACATAGTAATGATTCTAACACCCATGGAGCCTTGGTGCTGATCATGTTTTGCTCGTGGAAGAGGCTTAGTCAGCGGGTCTGCAACATTCAGATCCGTATGTATCTTGCAAATTTCTATGTCTCCCACTTGGATTAAATCCCGAATGGAATTGAAGCGTCTCTTGATGTGCTTGGTTCTCTTGTGAAATCTGGATTCCTTTGCCAAGGCAATTGCACCAGTATTGTCACAAAAGATTTTCATTGGACCCGATGCACTAGGTATGACACCTAGATCGGATATGAACTCCTTCATCCAGACTCCTTCATTTGCTGCTTCCGAAGCAGCTATGTACTCTGCTTCACATGTAGATCCCGCCACGACGCTTTGTTTAGAACTGCACCAATTGACAGCTCCACCGTTCAGTAAAAACACGTATCCGGTTTGCGATTTAGAATCCTCCGGATCAGTGTCAAAGCTTGCATCAACGTAACCATTTACGATGAGCTCTTTGTCACCTCCATATACGAGAAACATATCCTTAGTCCTTTTCAGGTATTTCAGGATGTTCTTGACCGCTGTCCAGTGATCCACTTCTGGATTACTTTGGTACCTCCCTGCTAGACTTATAGCAAGGCACACATAAGGTCTGGTACACAACATTGCATACATGATAGAGCCTATGGCTGAATCATAGGGAACGTCTTTCATTTTCTCTATATCTTCTGCGGTGGTCGGACATTGAGTCTTACTCTACTTCACACCTTGTAACACAGGCAAGAACCCTTTCTTTGCTTCATCCATTTTGAACTTCTTCAAAACCTTGTCAAGGTATGTGCTTTGTGAAAGTCCAATTAAGCGTCTTGATCTATCTCTATAGATCTTAATGCCCAATATGTAAGCAGCTTCACCGAGGTCTTTCATTGAAAAACTCTTATTCAAGTATCCCTTTATGCTATCCAGAAATTCTATATCATTTCCAATCAATAATATGTCATCCACATATAATATCAGAAATGCTACAGAGCTCCCACTCACTTTCTTGTAAATACAGGCTTCTCCAAAAGTCTGTACAAAACCAAATGCTTTAATCACACTATCAAAGCGTTTATTCCAACTCCGAGAGGCTTGCACCAGTCCATAAATGGATTGCTGGAGCTTGCACACTTTGTTAGCTCCCTTTGGATCGACAAAACATTCTGGTTGCATCATATACAACTCTTCTTCTAGAAATCCATTCAGGAATGCAGTTTTGACATCCATTTGCCAAATTTCATAATCATAAAATGTGGCAATTGCTAACATGATTCGGACAGACTTAAGCATCGCTACGGGTGAGAAGGTCTCATCGTAGTCAATCCCTTGAACTTGTCTAAAACCTTTTGCAACAAGTCGAGCTTTATAGATAGTAACATTACCGTCAGCGTCAGTCTTCTTCTTGAAGATCCATTTATTCTCAATTGCTTACCGATCAACGGGCAAGTCAACCAAAGTCCACACTTTGTTCTCATACATGGATCCCATCTTAGATTTCATGGCTTCTAGCCATTTTGCGGAATCTGGGCTCACCATCGCTTCTTCATAGTTCGTAGATTCATCATGATCTAGTAGCATGACTTCCAGAATAGGATTACCGTACCACTCTGGTGCGGATCTTACTCTGGTTGATCTACGAGGTTCGGTAGTAACTTGATCTGAAGTTTCATGATCATTATCATTAGCTTCCTCACTAATTGGTGTAGGTGTCACAGAAACCGGTTTATGTGATGTACTACTTTCCAATAAGGGAGCAGGTATAGTTACCTCATCAAGTTCTACTTTTCTCCCATCACTTCTTTTGAGAGAAACTCCTTCTCTAGAAAAACTCCAAATTTAGCAACAAAAGTCTTTCCTTCGGATCTGTGATAGAAGGTGTACCCAACAGTCTCCTTTGGGTATCCTATGAAGACACATTTCTCCGATTTGGGTTCGAGCTTATCAGGTTGAAGCTTTTTCACATAAGCATCACAACCCCAAACTTTCAGAAACGACAACTTTGGTTTCTTGCCAAATCACAGTTCATAAGGCGTCGTCTCAACGGATTTCGATGGTGTCCTATTTAACGTGAATGCAGCCGTCTCTAAAGCATAACCCCAAAACAATAACGGTAAATCAATAAGAGACATCATAGATCGCACCATATCTAATAAAGTACAATTACGACGTTCGGCCACACCATTACGTTGTGGTGTTCCGGGTGGCGTGAGTTGCGAAACTATTCCGCATTGTTTCAAATGTAGACCAAACTCGTAACTCAAATATTCTCCTCCACGATCAGATCATAGAAACTTTATTTTCTTGTTACGATGATTTTCAACTTCACTCTGAAATTCTTTGAACTTTTCAAATGTTTCAGACTTATGTTTCATTAAGTAGATATACCCATATCTGCTTAAATCATCTGTGAAGGTGAGAAAATAACGATATCCGCCACGAGCCTCAACATTCATTGGACCACATACATCTGTATGTATGATTTCCAACAAATCCGTTGCTCTCTCCATAGTACCGGAGAACGGCGTTTTAGTCATCTTACCCATGAGGCACAGTTCGCAAGTACCAAGTGATTCATAATCAAGTGGTTCCAAAAGTCCATCAGTATGAAGTTTCTTCATGCGCTTTACACCGATATGACCTAAACGGCAGTGCCACAAATAAGTTGCACTATCATTATCAACTCTGCATCTTTTGATTTCAACATTATGAATATGTGTATCACTACTATCGAGATTCATCAAAAATAGACCACTCTTCAGGGGTGCATGACCATAAAAGATATTACTCATATAAATAGAACAACCATTATTCTCTGATTTGAATGAATAACCGTCTCGCGTCAAACAAGATCCAGATATAATGTTCATGCTTAATGCTGGCACCAAATAACAATTATTTAGGTCTAATACTAATCCCGAAGGTAGATGTAGAGGTAGCGTGCCGACAGCGATCACATCGACTTTGGAACCATTTCCCACGCGCATCGTCACCTCATCCTTAGCCAATCTTCGCTTAATCCGTAGCCCCTGTTTCGAGTTGCAAATGTTAGCAACATAACCAGTATCAAATACCCAGGTGCTACTGCGAGCATTAGTAAGGTACACATTAATAACATGTATATCACATATACCTTTGTTCACTTTGCCATCCTTCTTATCCGCCAAATACTTGGGGCAGTTCCGCTTCTAGTGACCAGTTTGCTTGCAGTAGAAGCACTCAGTCTCAGGCTTAGGTCCAAACTTGGGTTTCTTCTCCTGAGCAGCAACTTGTTTGCTATTCTTCTTGAAGTTCCCTTTCTTCTTCCCTTTGCCCTTTTTCTTGAAACTGGTGGTCTTATTGACCATCAACACTTGATGCTCCTTCTTGATTTCTACCTTCGCGGCTTTTAGCATTGCGAAGAGCTCAGGAATAGTCTTATTCATCCCTTGCATATTATAGTTCATCAAGAAGCTTTTGTAGCTTGGTGGAAGTGATTGAAGAACTCTGTCAATGACACTATCAACAGGAAGATTAACCCCTAGTTGAGTCAAGTGATTATGATACCCAGACATTTTGAGTATATGTTCACTGTCAGAACTATTCTCCTCCATCTTGCAGCTATAGAACTTATTGGAGACTTCATATCTCTCAATCCGGGCATTTGCTTTAAATATTAACTTCAACTCCTGGAACATCTCATATGCTCCATGACGTTCAAAACGTCGTTGAAGACCCGGTTCTAAGCCGTAAAGCATGTCACACTGAACTATCGAGTAGTCATCAGCTTTGCTCTGCCAGACGTTCATAACATCTGGTGTTGCTCCTGCAGCAGGCTTGGCACTTAGCGGTGCTTCTAGTACGTAATTCTTTTGTGCAGCAATGAGGATAATCCTCAAGTTACGGACCCAGTCCGTGTAATTGCTACCATCATCTTTCAACTTTGCTTTCTCAAGGAGCGCATTAAAATTCAACGGAACAACAACACGAGCCATCTATCTACAATCAAACATAGACAAGCAAGATACTATCAGGTACTAAGTTCATGATAAATTCAAGTTCAATTAATCATATTACTTAAGAACTCCCACTTAGAAAGATATCCCTCTAATCCTCTAAGTGATCACGTGATCCAAATCAACTAAACCATGTCCGATCATCACGTGAGATGGAGTAGTATCAATGGTGAACATCAATATGTTGATCATATCTACTATATGATTCACGCTCGACCTTCCGGTCTCCGTGTTCCGAGGCCACATCTGTTATATGCTAGGCTTCTCAAGTTAAACCTGAGTATTCCGCGTGTGCAACTGTTTTGCACCTATTGTATTTGAACGTAGAGCCTATCACACCCGATCATCACGTGGTGTCTCAGCATGAAGAACTTTCGCAACGGTGCATACTCAGGGAGAACACTTATACTTTGATAATTTAGTGAGGGATCATATTATAATGCTACCGTCAATCAAAGCAAGATAACATGCATAAAAGATAAACATCACATGCAATCAATATAAGTGATATGATATGGCCATCATCATCTTGTGCTTGTGATCTCCATCTTCGAAGCACCGTCATGATCACCATCGTCACTGGCGCAACACCTTGATCACCATCGTAGCATCGTTGTCGTCTCGCCAATCTTATGCTTCCACGACTATCACTACCGCTTAGTGATAAAGTAAAGCATTACAGCGCAATTGCATTGCATACAATAAAGCGACAACCATATGGCTCCTGCCAGTTTTCGATAACTCAGTTACAAAACATGATCATCTCATACAATAAAATTTAGCATCATGTCTTGACCATATCACATCACAACATGCCCTGCAAAAACAAGTTAGACGTCCTCTACTTTGTTGTTGCAAGTTTTACGTGGCTGCTACGGGCTTAGCAAGAACTGTTCTTACCTACGCATCAAAACCACAATGATAGTTTGTCAAGTTGGTGCTGTTTTAACCTTCGCAAGGACCGGGCGTAGCCACACTTGGTTCAACTAAAGTTGGAGAAACTGACACCCGCCAGCCACCTGTGTGCAAAGCACGTCGGTAGAACCAGTCTCGCGTAAGCGTACGCGTAATGTCGGTCCGGGCCGCTTCATCCAACAATACTGCCGAACCAAAGTATGACATGCTGGTAAGCAGTATGACTTATATCGCCCACAACTCACTTGTGTTCTACTTGTGCACAACACCAACGCATAAAACCTAGGCTCGGATGCCACTGTTGGGGAACGTAGTAATTCAAAAAATTTCATACGCACACGCAAGATCATGGTGATGCATAGCAACGAGAGGGGAGACTGTTGTCTACGTACCCTCATAGACCGGAAGCAGAAGCGTTAGCACAACGCGGTTGATGTAGTCGTACGTCTTCACGGCCCGACCGATCAAGCACCGAAACTACGGCACCTCCGAGTTCTAGAACACGTTCAGCTCGATGACGATCCCCGGACTCCGATCCAGCAGAATGTCGGGGAATAGTTCCGTCAGCACGACGGCGTGGTTACGATCTTTATGTTCTACCGTCGCAGGGCTTCGGCTAAGCACCGCTACAATATTATCGAGGATTATGGTGGAGGAGGGCACCGCACACGGCTAATAGATCTCAAGGATCAATTGTTGTGTCTAGAGTTGCCCCCCTGCCCCGTATATAAAGGAGCAAGGGGGAGCGGCGGCTGGCCAGGAGGAGGCGCGCCAGGGAGGAGTCCTACTCCTACCGGGAGTAGGATTTCCTCCTTTCCTTGTCCAACTAGGAGAGGGGGGAAGGAAGGGAGAGAGTAGAGAAAGGAAAGGGGGGCGCTGCCTGAGGGAGTCCTGGATTAGGGGGTGTCCGGATGACCGGACTATACCTTCAGCCGGACTCCTGGACTATGAAGATACAAGATTGAAGACTTCGTCCCCTGTCCGGAAGGGACTTTCCTTGGCGTGGAAGGCAATCTTGGCGATACGGATATGCAGATCTCATACCTTTGTAACCGACTTTGTGTAACCCTAACCCTCTCCGGTGTCTATATAAACCGGAGGGTTTTAGTCCGTAGGACAACATACACAACAACTATCATACCATAGGCTAGCTTCTAGGGTTTAGCCTCTCCGATCTCGTGGTATATCTACTCTTGTACTACCCATATCATCAATATTAATCAAGCATGACGTAGGGTTTTACCTCCATCGAGAGGGCCCGAACCTGGGTAAAACTTCATGTCCCTTGCCTCCTGTTACCATCCAGCCTAGACGCACAGTTCAGGACCCCCTACCCGAGATCCGCCGATTTTGACACCGACATTGGTGCTTTCATTGAGAGTTCCTCTGTGTCGTCGCCGTCAAGCTTGATGGCTCCTACGATCATCAATGGCGATGCAGTCCAGGGTGAGACCTTCCTCCCCGGACAGATCTTCGTCTTCAGCGGCTTCGCACTGCGGGCCAATTCACTTGGCCATCTGGAGCAGATCGAAAGCTATGCCCCTGGCCGTCAGGTCGGATTTAGAAGTTTAAACTACACGGCTGACATCCGCGGGGACTTGATCTTCGACGGATTCGAGCCACTGCTGAGCGCGCCGCACTGTCACGACGAGCATGATCTAGCTCTGCCGCCGAACAGTGCCCTAGAGGCCGCACCCGCATCGGCTTCGACCCTTAATTCGGAGCCAACTGCGCCGATCGAGGATGGGTGGTTGGACGCCGCCTCAGGGGCTGCGATCCCAACGGTGATCGAGCCGAACACCAGCCCCGCACTCTGCGAGACTCGTGACTCCAAGGAGCCGGACTCCTCTCCGGACTCCGAACCCTCCGCGCCCCTGCCGATCGAATACGATTGGGCGCCGATCATGGAGTTTACTGCCGCGAACATCTTTCAGCACTCGCCTTTCGGCGATATTCTAAAGACACTGAAGTCTCTCTCTTTATCAGGAGAGCCATGGCCGGACTATGGTCAGCAAGGTTGGGATTCAGACGATGAAGAAATTCAAAGCCGACCCACCACCCACTTTGTAGCCACTGTCGACGACTTAACCGACATGCTCGACTTTGAATCCGAAGACATCGACGGTATGGACGCCGATGAAGGAGACGATGAAGAACCAGCGCCTATCAGGCCCTGGAAAGCCACCTCGTCATATGACATATACATGGTGGACACCCCAAAAGAAGGAGATGGCGATGGAACAGCGGAGGATGACCCCTTCAAGAAACAGCCTAAGCGCCGGCGTCAGCGGCGCCGCTCAAAATCCCGCCAAAACAAATATGGTGATTCCAGCACGGGAGATAATAATACTCCGGAAAGTGCCGAAGAAAACCCCCTCCAACAAGATTTAGCACAGGAGGATGGAGAAACCAGCCCTCATGAGAGAGCGGCAGACAGAGAGGTCGAGGACGATAATTATATGCCTCCCTCCGAAGACGAGGCAAGCCTTGACGACGACGAATTCGTCGTGCCAGAGGATCCCGTCGAGCAAGAGCGTTTTCAACACAGGCTTATGGCCACGGCAAGAAGCCTCAAGAAAAAACAACAACAACTTAGAGCTGATCAAGATTTGCTAGTCGACAGATGGACTGAAGTCCTTGCGGCCGAAGAGCATAAACTCGAACGCCCCTCCAAGAGATACCCAAAGCACAGGTTGCTACCCCGATTAGAGGAGGAAGCACTTGATGCGGCCGACCGGCCATCTCGTGGCCGCGACAGAGAGGCCTCTCGGCCCTCCATTCAAACCGCACCCCGTACCAAAGCATGGGAATATGCGCCGGACTTACGAGATATGTTGGAGGACAAGGCAAGGCAAACAAGATCGATCTACGAATCGCGTGGGCGCCCCACGGCTCGAGACGGTAATCGTCACGCCGGCCACAAATTCAGCAGGGCCAAACACAGTAGACAAAGCTCATTGGAGCTATGTCGTGATATAGCCCAGTACAGAGGCGCCGCACACCCACTATGCTTCACAGACGAAATAATGGATCATCAAATCCCCGAGGGTTTCAAACCCGTAAATATCGAATCATATGATGGCACAACAGATCCTGCCGTATGGATGGAGGATTATCTCCTTCATATCCACATGGCCCGTGGCGATGATTTCCACGCCATCAAATACCTCCCACTCAAGCTTAAAGGACCAGCTCGGCGTTGGCTTAATAGCTTGCCAACAGGATCAATCAGTTGTTGGGAGGACCTGGAAGCCGCATTCCTCGACAATTTCCAGGGCACTTATGTGCGACCCCCAGACGCCGATGACCTAAGTCACGTAATTCAGCAGCCAGAGGAATCGGCCAGGCAATTCTGGACATGGTTCCTAACAAAGAAAAATCAAATAGTCGACTATCCGGACGCTGAGGCCCTAGCAGCCTTCAAGCACAATATCCGTGACGAGTGGCTTGCTCGGCACCTTGGACAGGAAAAGCCGAAGTCTATGGCAGCACTCACGACACTCATGACCTGCTTTTGCGCGGGAGAAGACAGCTGGCTTGCTCGTAGCAACAATATGACCAAGAACCCTGGTAATTTGGATACCAGGGACAGTAGTGGCAGGTCGCGTCGCAACAAACAGAAGCGCCGCATTAACGGCGACAATGCTGAGGATACGGCAGTTAATGCCTGATTCAGAGGCTCTAAATCCGGTCAGCGTACAAAGCCATTCAAAAGGAATCCTAGGGGCCCGTCCAGTTTGGACCGAATACTTGACCGCTTGTGCCAGATACATGACACCCCCGAAAAGCCGGCCAATCACACCAACAGGGATTGTTGGGTGTTCAAGCAGGCAGGCAAGTTAAACGCCGAAAATGAAGACAAGGGCTGCATAGCAATGACGACGAGGAGCCCCGGCCGCCGAACAATAGTGGACAGAAGGGTTTTCCCCCACAAGTGCAAACGGTGAACATGATATACGCAACCCACGTCCCCAAGAGGGAGCGGAAGCGCGCGTTAAGGGACGTATACGCGGTAGAGCCAGTCGCCCCAAAGTTCAACCCATGGTCCTCCTGCCCGATCACCTTTGATCGAAGGGACCATCCCACTAGCATCCGTCATGGCGGATTCGCCACATTGGTTCTAGACCCAATTATTGACGGATTTCATCTCACTAGAGTCCTTATGGACGGCGGCAGCAGCCTGAACCTGCTTTACCAGGATACAGTGCGGAAAATGGGCATAGATCCCTCGAGGATTAAGCCCACCAAAACGACCTTTAAAGGCGTAATACCAGGTGTAGAGGCCAACTGTACAGGCTCAGTCACACTTGAAGTGGTCTTCGGATCTCCGGATAATTTCCGAAGCGAGGAGTTAATCTTCGACATAGTCCCATTTCGCAGTGGCTATCACGCACTGCTCGAGCGAACCGCATTTGCCAAGTTCAATGCGGTACAGCACTACTCATACCTTAAGCTCAAAATGCTAGGCCCTCGAGGAGTAATTACGGTCAATGGAAACACTGAACGCTCCCTCCGAACGGAGGAGCACACGGCGGCCCTTGCAGCAGAAGTACAAAGCAGCCTCTCCAGGCAGTTCTCCAGTCGGCCATTAAACGACCGGACACCGTCAAGCGCTCCCGGAGTAACCTACAACAAGACCGCCTGGCACGACCCGAGCAGGCGTTGCAATGCGGCCCCAACCCCAACCCTCGCAAAAATGCGATACCAATACTTCGCGTACATAACTACGCTCTAGAAATACCATGGGTACAGGGGGAGGGGCACCATCACGGCACGCCCGAAACACGGCTTAAACCGCATCAGGGGCTGCCGATTTTTTAATTTTCTCTTACTTTCAGGACTCCACTCTTCGGAAGGCCCGTTCGGCAGTTCAATTGCCGAACAAACGATGCAAGAACCAGGGAAGCAGACAAGCCACGCCGCATTACGGAACTCCCAGGTGGTCTCTATCACGAACAGTATACATGTTTCGCATACTATTCCACAGCTTGCCCCTAGAACGGACATGTTAAATAGTCCAACCTTTTGCTTATCGCATTATTTGTATCGTTCTGCTTTGATCGCAACCCTCTTTAATAAACAATGCATAGCTTTTGTCTATTTTTGCATTACTCTTTTTTTAATATATGTTCCTTAACGACATGTTGCATCCGTACACTTTGGTATGACCAAAATATGCCTGGGGTTTTAGTACCCCTCAATATGGTGTGAGAAGTCTGAACACTTTAACAAGTGCGGCACCCCGAACTTATAGCATTATATGCATGGGCTCCGAATCATGTCTTGGGTTAATAGTTGGGTTTGCCCAGCTCCTATGTTTTGGTGCCTTACGTTCCACTATATTGGCTAAGGTAGCACTAGGAGAACCACTGCGATTGTGCCCCAGTTGAGCTGGGTCGAGCACCTCTGTGGAGAAAGCTAAAACTGACTGTCATGATGAAGCGAGAGCTGGTCGCTGTTCGAGAGGTTTTTCGAGTCCCTAAAGACTTATGCCGCTTAGAGCGAGGAGCCGGCTCTGTCTGGCCAAGGTGTGGATAGCGCCCCGAACTCGGTCTTCCGAACACCAGGGGCTTCGCCGAAATTTAAAATTATAGAATTCTATGGCTAAGTGAGAGTGTTCATGCATTATAGTCCGATTGCCTTGTTTGTTGGGCTGAGCGCCTCCCTCGAAGGACCCAAACATGGGAAAAAGAGCGCTCAGATTTATCCCCGAACACCCCAGCACTAGCGGCACGGGGGCAGAAGCCGATGACTTGCCATCTCTCAGAATTGATAAACAGCCGCACAGAAGGTAATAATAAATTCCAATAGCATTGCTTAGCGCATATGAACAAGTTTTCAGCGCACAGGACAAAACGAGCAAGTTTCACTCAAAAATTACATCCCTAGAACATTCATCGGCCACAAGGCAGGCACCCTTCAGAACATCCTTATAATAATTCTCGGGCTTGCGATGCTCTTTCCCCGGTGGTGGCCCGTCCTTCACAAGCTTCTTAGCATCTAGCTTGCCCCAGTGCACCTTAGCACGGGTAAGGGCCCTACGAGCACCTTCAATGCAGACGAGCGCTTGATGACTTCGAGCCTTGGACAGGCCTCCACCAGCCGCCGCACCAGCCCGAAATAGCTCCTAGGCAGAGCCCCTCCAGGCCACAGCCGAACTATGAGGCCCTTCATGGCCCATTCGGCCGCCTTGTTGAGCTCGACCAGTTGCTTCAGCTGGTCGCTCAAGGGCACGGGGTGTCCGGCCTCAGCATATTGAGACCAGAACACCTTCTCTGCCGAGCTGCCCTCCTCGGCTCGATAGAATGTGGTGGCATCGGACACACTCCGGGGAAGATCTGCGAACGCTCCTGGAGAGCTCCGGATTCGGGTAAGTAACAAGTAACTCACGTTTATGTGTTTGCTTTGCATAAATAATGCCTTACCCGCCGCTATCTTCTTCACCTCATCCAACTCCTGGAGGGTCTTCTGGGATTCGGCCTTGGCATACTTGGCATTTTAAATAGCCACCGCGAGCTCGGACGCTCGCGTCTTTGAGTCAAGCTCCAAACTCTCATGTTTTTCCATGAGAGCCTGGAGCTCTTGCCGTACCTTGCCAACCTCGGCCTCATACTTCTCCCGCTCGGTGCGCTCCGTGGCCGCCCTCTTCTCGTCCTTGACCAACGCTTGCTTGAGGGTCGCCACCTCAGACATGGCCCCTACAATAGCCACGATAATCCTGTCATTTTTTGCAATTGCACCTTTTTATATATATTTAAACAAGGTATTTCTTACCTTCATTGTCCTCGAGCTGCTTCTTGGCACGCCCGAGCTCTTGCTCGGACCGCTCGAGGTTCTGCTTTAGTGTGTCCACTTCCGCAGTCAGTGTGGCGGACGCAAGCAGAGAAGCCTGCATACGCATATTGACTCCTTTTTGTTAGACTCCTGCGAATTTTATTTGATCCTCTATTCGGCTTTTCTTCCTGAACGCCAAACAGAGCATCAGGGGCTACTCTGCGGTAATATTATTTACACATTCTTTACTTACCTCAAAGCCTGTTAAAAGGCTAGTACAAGCTTCAGTCAGTCCGCTCTTGGCGGACTGAACCTTCTGGACCACCGCACTCATAATGGTGCGGTGCTCCTTGTCGATTGAGGCGCCTTGGAGCGCCTCCAACAGATTGTCCGGCGCCTCCGGTTGGACGGGGGTCACCGGCACGATGGGCTTGCTCCTCTTGGAAGGAGGTCCCCCGCCGGACTCTAGAACCTTTGAAGGTTCTGGAGCGGTGTCCGGCCTAGAGCCGGACTTGGAGCCCTGGGGGTTTCATCCCCTTTACTCCTGGAGTCCGGGAGGTCGCCTTGCGGCGCCTCCAGGACCACCTCCTCCCGGCTTGGAACCTGTTGGGACAACACTTCGGTGTCGTCCGTAGGGCGGGGGGAGGAAGCCGTCGGAAGCGAGTTCACATCCGACGAGTCCAGTGAGCCGCTCGACGACGCGTCGAGCCGGTCTTTGGGTGGGCTGCATAAACATATTCGACATAAGGGAAAGCTGTGCAATAAACGAATACTATGAATTACTCTGGTATCCGGATACTTACGATTTTGCTAGGGGCTTGGCCCTGGGCGGCCACTCCTCTCCGCCATCGTCGGTGTCAGTGGAGTAGTTCGGAGGAAGGGTTTTCCCCTTCTTGGATCCTCCGGCCTCCCCAGAGAGGGCGGCCTTCCTTTTCTTCTCTCCTCCCGCTGGAGGGGGAGAGGTCTCTTCTTCTTCCTCCTCGTCTTCATGGGAGGAATGCACCTCGCAACCGTCGGATGATGGATCCGACACCTCCTGGCGCCGGGCACTCTTTCGAGTCCCCGTGGCCTTTTTCGCGGCCTTCTTCTCCGGCACCACATAGGGTGCTGGAACCAGCAGCTTCGCCAAGCGAGCGTCCGCTGGGCCTTCGGGCAAAGGAGTCAGACAGTTGATCTGTCCGGACGTCACCTGCCAATCCTGTGAAAGGTAAGGGAGCTTAGATCCCGCATGGAGTCAAACTATGAAAAACTGATACCCTATAAAAGGAAAAACAGCTTACCACATGAGCATGACGCTGCGTACTGAATCCGCGATCCTCGGTAGCAGATGCGGGGGCCTCAGCGCCCTTGAAAAGTACCTTCCAGGCATCTTCGTACGTCGTGTCGAAGAGCCTGCTTAGAGTTTGGTGCCACGCCGGGTCAAACTCCCACAGGTTGAAAGCCCGTTGTTGACACGGGAGGATCAGGCGGATGAGCATAACCTGGACTATGTTGACAAGTTTGAGCTTCTTGTCCACCAGGGTTTGGACGCATGTTTGGAGTCCGATCAGCTCTCCTTTTTTACCCCACGACAGGCCCGTCTCCTTCTAGGAGGTGAGCCATGTAGGGGGTCCGGATCAAAACTTGGGGGCTGCGACCCATTCGGGGTCGCGCGGCTCGGTGATGTAAAACCACCCCGATTGCCACCCCTTCAGGGTCTCCACAAAGGAGACCTCTAGCCATAAGACGTTGGCCATATTGCCCACCATGGCGCCTCCGCACTCCGCCTGGTTGCCACGCACCACCTTCGGCTTGACATTGCAAGTCTTGAGCCATAGGCCGAAATGGGGGCGGATGCGGAGGAAAGCCTCGCACACGACGATAAACGCCGAGATGTGGAGGACAAAGTTCGGGGCCAGATCGTGGAAATCCAAGCCATAGTAGAACATGAGCCCCCGGACAAATGGGTGAAGAGGGAAGCCCAGTCCGCGGAGGAAATGGGGGAGGAACACCACCCTCTCATGGGGCCTAGGGGTGGGGATGAGCTGCCCCTTTTCGGGAAGCCGGTACGCAATGTAGTTAGACAAGTATCCAGCCTTCCTCAGTTTTTTGATGTGTCCCTCCGTGACGGAGGAGACCATCCACTTGCCTCCCGCTCCGGACATGGCTGGAGAAGGTTGAGGTGGGGAGTGCGGACTTGGGCGCTGGAGCTCGAGTGCGCGAGAATGGATAATCAATGGAGGAAGAAGGCGTAGGTGAAAAGGTGGATCCTTATCCCCTTATATGGGTGCACGCAACTACGTGTCGCCACCAGCCTGGTAAAACTCGCTTATCTCCAAGCCCCATAATCAATGGCGCAGTTGGGTTACCCACGCCCGTATTGATGAGAATCCCGGAATAAGGGGACACGATCTCTACTTTAACAAGACGTGCCAAGGAAACCGCCTTGCATGACGTGCTGAGGTGGGATAATGAAACGACTCGGATAAATGCTTGGCCGTGGTGTGTCACACTACAGAATATGTCAGCAGATTAGATTTGTGTAAATATTATTCTCTCTATGGCAATATGTGGAAACTTATTTTGCAGAGCCGGACACTATCTTTGTGTTCAAAATCTTCCATGAAGTACTTGGAGGAGGAACCCGCCTTGCAATGCCGAAGACAATCTGCGCACCGGACTCGTCGTCATTGAAGCCTGGTTCAGGGGCTACTGAGGGAGTCCTGGATTAGGGGGTGTCCGGATGACCGGACTATACCTTTAGCCGGACTCCTGGACTATGAAGATACAAGATTTAAGACTTCGTCCCGTGTCCGGAAGGGACTTTCCTTGGGGTGGAAGGCAAGCTTGGCGATACGGATATGCATATCCCCTACCATTGTAACCGACTTTGTGTAACCCTAACCCTCTCCGGTGTCTATATAAACCGGAGGGTTTTAGTCCATAGGACAACATACACAACAACTATCATACCATAGGCTAGCTTCTAGGGTTTAGCCTCTCCGATCTCGTGGTAGATCTACTCTTGTACTACCCATATCATCTATATTAATCAAGCAGGACGTAGGGTTTTACCTCCATCGAGAGGGCCCGAACCTGGGTAAAACTTCGTGTCCCTTGCCTCCTGTTACCATCCGGCCTAGACGCACAGTTCGGGACCCCCTACCCGAGATCCGCCGGTTTTGACACTGACATCGCCCCTCCCTCCTTGTCCAATTCGGACTAGAGGGGGAGGGGGCGCGCAGCCTGCCCTGGCCGCCCCTCCTCTGCTCCACTTTGGGCCCATGAGGCCCATTAACCTCCGGGGGGGGGGGGGTTCCGGTAACCCTCGGTACTCCATTTTATATCTGATAACTCCCGGAACCATTCCTATGTCCGAATATAGTCGTCCAATATATCAATCTTTATGTCTCGACTATTTCGAGACTCCTCGTTATGTCCGTGATCACATCCGGGACTCCGAACAACCTTTGGTACATCAAAATATATAAACTCATAATGAAACTGTCATCGTAACGTTAAGCGTGCGGACCCTACTGGTTCGAGAACAATGTAGACATGACCGAGACACGTCTCCGATCAATAACGAATAGCAGAACCTGGATGCTCATATTGGCTCCTACATATTCTACGAAGATCTTTTATCGGTCAGACCGCATAACAACATACGTTGTTCCCTTTGTCATCGGTATGTTACTTGCCCGAGATTTGATCGTCGGTATCTAAATACCTAGTTCAATCTCGTTACCGGCAAGTCTCTTTACTCGTTCCGTAATACATCATCCCGCAACTAACTTATTAGTTGCAATGCTTGCAAGGCTTATGTGATGTGCATTACTGAGAGGGCCCAGAGATACCTCTCCCGAGAGGGCCCAGAGATACCTCTCCGACAATCAGAGTGACAAATCCTAATCTCGAAATACGCCAACCCAACAAGTACCTTCGGAGATACCTGTAGAGCACCTTTATAATCACCCAGTTACGTTGTGACGTTTGGTAGCACACAAAGTGTTCCTCCAGTAAACGGGAGTTGCATAATCTCATAGTCAGAGGAACATGTATAAGTCATGAAGAAAGCAATAGCAACAAACTAAACGATCAAGTGCTAAGCTAACGAAATGGGTCAAGTCAATCACATCATTCTCCTAATGATGTGATCCTGTTAATCAAATGACAACTCATGTCTATGGTTAGGAAACATAACCATATTCGATGGACGAGCTAGTCAAGTAGAGGCATACTAGTGACACTATGTTTGTCTATGTATTCACACATGTATTATGTTTCCGGTTAATACAATTCTAGCATGAATAATAAACATTTATCATGATATAAGGAAATAATAACTTTATTATTGCCTCTAGGGCATATTTCCTTCAATTCGAACCAAAGAGAACATAGCTGTCGTAACCCTCTTGATCGGCTCAAGGCCAAACTCACTAGGGGGCTTCTTGATCGTATCCGAATCATAGCTTAACTCCTTTTGGGTCCGACTTGGATCGTATTTGAATCAGGGTCGTTAAAAACCTCTCAAGGTCATTTGGGGGCTTCCTATTCAAACATAGCTCGTATTCGAACCAAAGAGAACATAGCTGTCGATACCCTTTTGATCGGCGCAACGCCACAGCCACTAGGGGCTATATGGTCGTATTCGAACCTTAGCTTATCCCCTTTTTCTAGTTTACTGATCGTATTCGAATCAGAAGCCACCAACCTTTAAATATAGAGTTAAATCATACTTGTTAACTGTTATTTGCCTTTGAGTTTCTTGTTGCAAATAATTAGCATGATCTTCTTCGCCGGTTTGTCTGTTTGACAACATGGCTACCAAGGTATAACGATCATTGAAGTATTCAAAGGTATTGATTTCTCAGAAAGATTGAGTTATCGGCTTCATTACCCGGGTTACTCAAGCCGGTGGTCTAAGGATCAAAGGTACAAGTATGGCTATTATTTATATATAATTGCCTGCTGCATTAACTAAAGAGTTAGTTTTGGCCCTTGTCCTTTACTTATATCTGCTTTCTGTTTTTTCTATTATGATAAACATATTGGATATAAGCCGGGTGTTTTAACCCGTTCGATTCTAAGCCCCCAGTCCAGTCTTTTCTTGTCTCTACAGGCTACAGATTTAAAGTGTTACAGAAATGATCATCAAATATAGTGCATATATTGCCATCAGGAAACACGGAGTCACATACAGTGTTTTATGCACGATGGCATAAGCAAGGCATTCAGTGTTTTCAAAGCTAAACTATTACATGGCTTTTTATAAGCCAAATGAAGATGGTTATTATTCCTCCCTCGCCGGTTCACCGCCCTCTGTTGGCTGGAGGTTGGGTTTTGACCAGTCAAAACCATTCATGGCGACGAATTCTGCTTCATCATCGATCAGGCCTGCCGGGTCAACCTCCGAGGCAAATGTGTTTTCTCTTACATGCGGGATCAAATCCGTCACCTTGTACGATGGAGTCGCCATCTTCTTATTTTCGGCATCAATACTCGGCTAGTATTTGTCAATATTGGTGTCGTCTCCAAGGGTAGTTGCCTGAGGTCGGACTCCGCGCACGCAGGCCATGAAGTCATCCTGCTCAAAAGGAGAACCATCTTCCTTCATAGTGGGATAGCCTCTGGCCACGTCCGCCGGGTCTAGGTCTGGCACCCAAGCCTTGGAGCGGCTCAGGGCAGTCAAAGCTCCGGCTCACGCGCAGGAGCGTTTCACTTCTTGAAACTTGGCAGGAAGGATCGACAGTTTCTTTACGACGTCGCTGAGCCAGTTGGGTCCTTGATTGGCTGGAGAGATGGCGGCAAGAGCCCGCTGTGCACCAATATACAGTTGTTCTACCAAAGTATACACTGCCTTCAGTTTAATCAAAGGGTCTTAGCTCAGATTTTTGCTTCGAGGGCCTGCACATATGTTATACACAAAGTCAGCTGGCGGCTTATACTCCGGATCAGCAAAAAGCACACAAAATTAAAGTCGGACGGCTTACCAAAGATGGCAACCACCATTTGAGACACCCGACCCTTTAAACCGTTCAGCTCTGTTGAAATCTCTTCAAGGGCTGTTTCGGCCTTCTCAGCACGTTGGATCAGAAGCGTTTTTTCCTCTTCCTAAGTTTTCTTCTTGGCAGCGAAGCTGGTCTTTAAATTTTCCATCTCAGAGAGACTTATTTGCAGTTTTGTCGGGGGTATACCCCGCGGTATGACCCGGCTAGAGTTGTAAACCGGCTAGGACTTGGTAAATCGGCGGAGAGATAAGACAGACAGTTAAGACAGATGGCTATGACAGACGGTAAACCAGCAGGTGGTAAACCGGCAGGAGTTTAGTCAGACAATGTTAAACCGGCAGACAATGTTAAACTAGAGACAATGTTAAACCGACAGACAATGTTAAACCGGCAAACAGTGATAACTGGGTTGCCAGGGGTTATGAAGTCCAAGACGTTATGAAGCCCAAGTTGTTAAGAAGCCCATGAAGATAAGTCAGAATAGTTAAGTCTTAAGTCCGAGTTGGACTCTACATGTAACCCGCCTCTTCAACATATATAAGGAGGGGTAGGGCTGCCCAAAGAGGGAGAAGCTACAAGCAAGAAGAAACAATCTTAGGGCTAGACACAAAGAGGAGAGCCGGTTTACGGCGGCTCCCTGGTGATGATAATGAGACCTAGCCTCAAACAGCATGTAGGGTTGTTACCGGATGATGTTTCCCGGGGCCCGAAGCTGTCTAAATCCCTATCTTGTGTTGCCTTTCTCGATTCCTCTCAACCCCTCTCAAGTTACCACAAAGATGCGCTGGCCTCACGACTAAGTCCTCACCCTAGGACATCTGCCGTGACAATTCCACGACAGTTGGCGCCCACCGTGGGGCTCGTGCACGGTGGTGTTGAGTTCTTGGAGGGATTTCTCTTAGGGGATTGAGAAGTTTACAATTGTTCCAGATGATGAATAGCTGGTTTGGAAGATCAACTTCAAATTCATTGATCCAGATGCATAACCTATGAAGTCTAAGTTTGAGAGGGTTACGCTGCAGGCCTCAAAACCGGACTACCCGGATTCATATTGTGATTTTTGTTAAGCCGTCTCGAAAACGCCAAAGGCTGACGGGGTAAGATCCAATCAAACCGACTGGCCGTGGGTTGCACTGAAATCAACAACAACTTTTGTTGCCACTAAGTTGGAGCAGTTGTCATAGACCGATATGATTTTTTCATTGTGCTCCAGTCAGATCAACCGAAGACAGTCAACGGGTTATTCCGTGATTTGAATCATACAAAAGTGAAACTTGCAGAGGCTACATGATAAGCATCAATCGATTCCGCTGGTTGATTGTCCGAGTCAATTAGCTATCGAAGAGAAAAAGAAACGGAACCAAGTCAACATCATTGAGGGCAAGACCAAAGACTGGTGCAGGTACATGCAAGGAAAGGTATATGCACGGCTTGCGACAATTTCGAAGATGGGATTGAGCCAGGACTCGTTTTTTATGTCTCTATTTCCTAAATCGCCATCAACCATCTCCACTATGGACGTTTTGACCTATCCGCACGTTGAGCTGGCCTGGCCTCTGCCGCGAGTCGCCGCCCAGGCTGCGCCACCTCTCCACCTGCCGCCGGCTCGCAGGCGCCGTGGCTCCGCGTTATTGTCCTCAAACGGCGTCATCGCCTCCGAGCTGTGAACCGTGTCCGCTTCATATGAGTTGCCCCGCGGCCTCGCCTCCAAGCCGTCGGCGTGCTTGCCGGTTTGCAGCTGGGGCCGCCCATAAGCTGTCTCCCGCTGGAACTCACCTCCTCCATCTTGGCATTCAGTTGCTGAGTTGCCGTCTGTCCGAGTCATCGTCAGGCCTCGTCATCCGGCCGCGCTATGACCTGCCTTCAAGGCCCGCAGTCGGCCGGCTTGAAACCGCCATTCTCCACCTACGCCATGAGCCGCCAGTGAGCCGTCGTGAGTCGCCGGCCGCCTTTGGGCCCGTCCGCACAGTCGCCGCCGCCATGGCCGCGTGCCGTTCTGAGCCACAAGCCGCCTCCATCTGAGGGCCGGTCCGCCATGACGAGTCGCCAAATCACTTACGCTGCTTTCCTTCCGAGCTGCCAAACCGCCGTCGCCCTGCCTTGCTGTTCTGCTTCGTCAGCATGGTCTCGTCTCGGGCTTCAACCGCCAGGTCGTCGTGCCTCACCGATCAAATCAGCAATCGCTCGTCTCGTTGGTTTATCACCTCGCGGCCGGAGCATGCTTTGACCCGCCGTCCTCCTCGTATTCGACCGGCAGGGCCCCGATCCGTCTCACCATCACGGACGTGCTTCCAAGCTACCGGCCCTAATTCGCCACCTCGGGCCAGCCTTACCCATCGCCGGTTCAGTCACGCCATTGCCTCCTCTAGATCGCCATCACCGACCCGCAACCACCTCAAACCACCGTCGCCTTCATATCTAAGCCACCATGGCAACGCTTATCCGTCGGCCGAGCACGGCTGCATCAAGTCGCAGTCTTCACAACCTGCTTGAGCCGCCGGGGCTTTCCTCGGTTCTGAATCGCCATGGCTGTGATAATCCGCTTCGGCCTCGACTCTACCTTCAAGCTCTCCGCCATGAGCCGTCCCTGTGCCGGGTCACCTCTGTCTGAATCGCCGCCGGGCCACCATGGACTCGCCACGCCGCTTTACTCCAACGTACATCTCCGCGTCGCTCGCCTGTACGCCTCCGCGCGTGACCACGACCCCATCCTCCTCTCCCGCAGGTGCCCGCACCCGCTGGCCCCCGCACGCCATGCGTTGACCGTCAGCCGTGTCGCCGCTGATTCGTCAGCTTCACATCGCCGGATCACCGCACTGGCTCGCACCCCTGATTAGCCAGCTCCGGCTTCCCCATCGCCACCTCTGCTCCTGCCGCATGCTCCCCTGAACCGCCGCCGGGTCAAGCCCCTGCTGCAAGCCGCCTCGTCGGCCTCTGACTTTGACTCGCCACTGAGTTGCCGCCCAATGACCCGGCCGTCCGCCGTTAAGCTCGCCCCTGGCGCTGAGCCGCTGCTATCCGAGGACCCCATCTGTCGCCATCGTCAAGCTACTTATTGAGCCGCCCTGCTGAGACGCCGCTTCGCTGAGCGCCGCCGCCTCCGAGCTGCCGTTTCCGTCGCCGCAATCCTGAACCGGCCTGTAATGCCCTCGATGCGCCTATAGCTCCCACGTGTCGAGGCACGACTTAGAGACATAACCGCATTGAAAGCAATGTCGCAAGTCAGGCAATCATTACAACATCCCATGTAATATATAATAAAAGGGGGAGATACATAGTTGGCTTACACTCGCCACGTCACATCAGAGTACATAAATAACATCCATCATACCAACACTCATGGCCCGACTACGGCGCCAAAATGAAAGAGAACCCAACATGCGACACGGTCCCAATCACCCCCAACTGGGCACCACTACTGATCATCAGGAAAAGACACGTAGTAACGCTGAGAGTCCTCATCGAACTCCCACTTGAGCTCGTACTCGTCACCTGGAGCGGAATCACCTGGACCTGCATCTGGAGTTATAGTAATCTGTGAGCCATAGGGACTCAACAATCTCGCACCCTCGCGATCAAGACTATTTAAGCTTATAGGAAGGGTAAGGCAAAAATGAGTGGAGCTGCAGCAAGTGACTAGCAAGTATGGTGGCTAACTTATTCGCAAAAGAGAGCGAGAAGAGGAGGCAAAGCACGAGCGCGAAGCTAGAAGGAAACCTGCGCAAACATTACTCCAACACCGTGTCCACTTCCCGGACTCCGCCGAGAAGAGGCCATCACGGTAACACACTCAGTTGATTCATTTTAATTAATTAAGGTTCAAGTTATCTACAACCGGACATTAACAAATTCCCATCTGCCCATAACCGCGGGCATGGCTTTCGAAAGTTCAATCCCTGCAGGGGAGTCCCAACTTAGCCCATGACAAGCTCTCACGGTCAACGAAGGAATAGACCACCTCCCAAGACATTCCGATCAGACTCGGTATCTCGGTAACTCAAGACACTTCAACAGGTTAAAACAAGACCAGCAACACCGCCCGAATGTGCCGACAAATCCCGATAGGAGCTGCACATATCTCTTTCTCAGGGCACACTCATATGAGACATCCTACGAGTAAAACCAACCCTCAAGTTGCCCCGAGGTGGCCCCACAGTCTACTCGGTCGGACCAACCCTCAGAGGAGCACTGGCCCGGGGGGGTTTAAAATAAGATGACCCTCGGGCTCCGGTAACCCAAGGGAAAAGAGACTAGGTGGCGAATGGTAAAACCAATGTTGGGCATTGCTGGAAAAGCTTTGATCAAGGCGAACTATCAAGGGGTTCCCATTATAACCCAACCGCGTAAGGAACGCAAAATCCGGAAACATAACACTGATATGACGGAAACTAGGACGGCAAGAGTGGAACAAAACACTAGGCGAGAGGCCGAGCCTTCCACCCTTTACCAAGTATATAGATGCATTAAGATAACATAGCAATATAATGATATCCCAACAAGTAAATAAAAGATGTTCCAACAAGGAACGGTCTCCAATCTTCACCTGCAACTAGCAACACTATAAGAGGGGCTGAGCAAAGCGGTAACATAGCCAATCAACGGTTTGCTAGGACAAGGTGGGTTAGAGGTTTGACATGGCAATTGGGGGGCTGACAAGCAAAAGGTAGGCATCATAGCATTAGCATAGCAAAGAGCGAGCAAACTAGCATAGCAAAGATAGTAGTGATTTCGAGGGTATGATCATCTTGCCTGCATAGTTGTCAGAGTTGACTGGATCCTCACAAGCAAACTCAACGGGCTCCTCGGTAGTGAACTCGTCTTCCGGCTCTACCCAAACAAGCAACAAGGATACAATCAACCACGTGCAAGACCAAGCAATATGATGAAATGAAGATATGCTATGCGGGATGCGACGCGGGATGCAAAATGCAAGATATGACAGGAAATGCATGAACCTGGCCTCAACTTGGAATTCCAAGGGTGGCACTGGAAAGATGAGATGAAATCGCTTGAAAACGATATAAAGAACGCCGGAATCGGAGTTACGGTTTGGAAATGGCAAGCGTTTTAAGAATGACAACGGTCTGCGATTTACAGCAAGTAGGCATCTAAATGCAATGCAATGAACATGCTACAGCCACCAAACATGACAACAAAATATATGGCAGGGATGCACACAAGATGCTTAACAAAATACTAGCACTAAGCCATGGCCAATTCATCCATTATGAGGTTCAAACAAGCATGGCAAAAACGCAAATGCAAAACAGATTCCAGACTATGTGAAATTAACACTTGTTTGAAATTTCAGATCACGAAGCTCTCTTCGGAGCAGCAAAACAACATGATACATGACCTGATTAAGACAAGTAAGAACATGGCATGGAGCTACTCAACAAGCTTAACAAAAGTCCCTAAGTGACCTGGGGCCAAAAGGGATCACAAAATATACTAACGGGCACACGAACATAGCTAAAACACAATCAGTTTTCAGACTTAGTGAAAACTGAGACATGCTGAAATATAACTCACGAAGGCATGTAAACGAGCTCGATGCACTCACTACGGTGCAAGTCATGGCAAGGCAAGCACACATCCATTAAGAAGGCACAAAATGCTAGCTAGACATGGCAAGAACAATGGCATAGCATGCACAGATCAACTACAACAACGCTGGCAAAATCGCAAACGAGTTGACGATCTGCCCAGATTCACAACGAAGCAAAAGTAGAGCTCGATTGACTCAAGCTAGGGTGCTCCATAATTGCAAACAAATACATGGATGGATAGAGCACAACATGATTAACAAAACTCCTTTACTGATCATCCTCAAAAGAGGCACGGATCACTAGGAAACAAGCTGAACATATGGCATCATGAACTAAATAATCCCAGACTTAGTGAAAACAACTAAGTCTCCGAAAACAGATTTCCCGGGTGCCTCTCTTTGCAATCTTGCACAAGTCACCACACACATCCTAAAAATGCATGGGTTGCACCTCTGGAAAGAAGACAAAATCCTTAACAAAACATATGAAGGACTCACAGGCATAGCATGCACACAATAATCATGGCAAAAATGATAAAAGTCTAAGATGAACTAGCAGATCTGACAATTAACTCACGAAGCCTCCTTCTAACAGCATTTTGGGCATCAAGATGAACTCAAATGAAAATGATGCAATGGAATGAAATGATGTACTCATCGAGACGAACATTTTGCTATACTACATGTCCAAATCAGAGCTATGGATGCAAAGTTACGGCAGGTCAAAGTAGGCATAAAAATTTAGGGTTTGGAGGGGAAAAGTCAACCGGATCCGAAAATATCTCAGATCTGAGATCCGACGTGCACTGTTCACGCGCGCGGCTCCCGAGGTTCGACGGCACCGAAGCTTGAGGTCGCCGGCCGGGACGGAGGTGGTGGTTGGCGGAGCGGGGCCCGGCTGGAGTTGGCGCGGCTCCCGAGGAGGCGGCGAGGCGGCGGGGGACCCGGCCACCGGAGTTGACCGCGAAGGCGGCGGGGCGCGGCGAGGGCGGCTGACGGCGGCGCGACGCCGGCGCGTCGGCGGCGGGGAGGCGGAGCTGCGGCGCGGTGGCGGGGCGGCCGGCGTTGGGCAGCGAGCGGGAGGCGACGGCGCGCGGTGCGGGCTCGCGGGGGCCGTCCCCGAGCCTGGCGGGCCGCGGCGGTGGAGGCTGGTGGGAGGCCACGTGGCGGGCGCCGGTTGGCTGAGGCGGCGCCGGGGACTTTGTCCGGCGCCGGGCGGACGTGTCCGGCGCGCGGAGATCTATTTGGCTAGGGTTTGGACGAGGAGATCCGGGATTTCGGAGGAGGGGGTATTTATAGGCATAAGTGGAGCTAGGAGAGTCCAAATGAGGTGCGATTTTCGGCCACGCGATCGTGATCGAACGCTCTAGGACATGGAGCAGAGTTTGGTGGGTTTTGGGCCAAATTGGAGGGGTGTTGGGCTGCAACACATACGAGGCCTTTTCGGTCCCTTGGTTAACCGTTGGAGTATCAAACGAAGTCCAAATGATACGAAACTTGACAGGCGGTCTACCGGTAGTAAACCAAGGCCGCTTGGCAAGTCTCGGTCCAATCCGGAAATGTTTAATCCCCACACACGAAAGAAGGCTAGAAATGACCACCGGAGGAGAACGAAGCGCCGGAATGCAAAACGGACAACGGGGAAAATGCTTGAGTGCATGAGATGAACACGTATGCAAATGCAATGCACATGATGACATGATATGAGATGCATGACAAAGACAACAACACATGGAGACAAAGACCCGAACCCGAGAAATAAATATAACTTAACGCCGGAAATGGCTAGAGTTGGAGTACAATTGGGAAAGTTACCTCCGGGGTGTTACACGGCCACGCCTTTGGGTCCGCGGCCTTGTTGACCCGTTGCACTGGCTCCCCTTTGCTCGCAAGCAGCCCTCACGGCCCACGCCTCTGTGGCCTCAACTGCGCCCGCACACCCGAGTCGCCCGTTCGTCGGTTTGGCTCCGCCTCGCTGTGCTCTCGCAGTTAGGTGTTCATACCGGATTGGTCTCGCCTCTGTTTCTGCTACAGTGCGGCTCAAACCGCCCGGTATTGACCCATCGAGCCGTGGTAGCTGCTACTACCACGGTTTGATGGATGGAGATTTAAGTTCAAGAAGATTAAAATGGCGTCAGGTGTGTCACCACTACAAACTGAAGGCCGATCAGTGCAAGGATCACAACACAGGAAACGATTGGAAATTTTGCAGCGTATTATGTGATGGGGGAGCGGTCAAATCACAAACCACCAAGAATGTCGTCTTCCTCTACTGCCTGTTTCCCAGGCGCGTTAGGGAGTGAAAAAAGGGGGAGGGGTCAAACATGACCCGAAGGGTCCGTCTGAATCGACTGGTGCAGAGCTTTAAGCCGCCACCTCGGTTGCGGTGAACAGATCATTCATCATCCAAAACTATTTGCCATCTGCAAACATCAGGTGCTATCCATCTCAAATTTGTTTTATTAAACACATATTATTTCTATCAAAGGACAAATTACTTTGATTTGTATATTATATATACAGGACCATTATTCATTACAAATGTGGTTAATACCGCGGATACGGAGCACGCGTTGATAATATCTCGCTTGGTGATAATCCGGGACATATCACATGATGAATGGACGCACACAAGCTGCTGCCCTTGCGGTCCGGTCCACATCGGCTTACTGGGATCATGTCTGCTCGTTGCCAATGGACGTGAGTAAATCGCCACCCCGAGACCCAGTCTACATCAACCCATCGGACCACACCTGTCTGCATGACCTATTTATTGCGTATGAGCAAGTCACAACTTGGGTAGCCCAGTTTTCTTTCAGCAAATTGGAGGCAAGTTATCATCGGCCGCTGTCTGCGCTGGATGGTTCAATGGACATGCACACAAATCGCTGCCACTACAGTTTGTCAGCTTCAAATATCTAGTTCGAAGGAACCATTGGCCGAGTTGTTGACACGGCTCCTTGAGTCATCTTAAGACTCGGGGGCTACGATGATATGACTCAGCAAGTCTTGTCAGTTTCAGCAAATTCAAGTGCCCCAGGATGTTGAAGGGAAAGATAACCCGATCCCACAGGCTACTATTATATTAATTTAAAGGCTGTCAGAAAATTTCTGGCTGAAAATGAAGATTCTGGTTTAAAATCCGGTTCAAGGGAAAGATCTCCCCCATAAAGCTTTGAAGCTCTCAATATCCGGTTCAAAATCCCGGTTCAAGAAGAACTTATCTTTTGCAAAAAGTTAAAGGTTGCCAAAGAGGACCTGTTGCCATGATGCGTGGTTCAAACATGGGTATCCTGCCTTATTGGCTTATCATATTATTGATCACTTGGGGGCTTGGTCGTATTCGAACCATAGCTACACCTCTTGATTGGCATAAGGCCACCAGGGAGATTAGTTAGGGGTCAAAGAGAGTGTTGCAAAAAGCACCAACTCAAACATAGACACCCATTGAGCACAGCTCACAAAGTTACTTGGGGGCTCTTTGTGCAAAGCAACAAAGAGTTTGAAAGGACCCTTGTAATTTGCTATCAAGCCACGGCTTGGATGCCTGGTGTATTCACCTAAAACCCCGGGTTAACCTGCCTTCATCAAGTAAGCCACTCCTATCCAGGTAATCCTGGCATGACCCGCCGAACGTTTGACAAGTCAATCTTATACAGACCTTGAACTTGTCAAAGTTAAAACAACGATTGGTTAGTTGGAGGCCCATCTTAAAAGGCTTTGCAAAATGGTTTAACTCAGCAGCCTGGCAGCCCATGAAAAGCCTCGAATTTGGGCCTGGCAGCCCTTGAAAAGCCTCGACTATACGGTTTTATTTGCCTTTGTCAAGATTTTTCTCTTTTGATAAATTTTATGTTGAACCGGCGTCTCTCAACCCGGCATGACTATCAGTCATCAAATTAACCCGGTGTTCGTTAACCCGGCTCGACTTTCAACTACAAGTTGTCAGTACATAATCACTTATAATCCGGTGTTTATTGACCCGGCCTGGCTTTGGACTATAAGTCACCAGTATATATTTGGATTGCACCATTGGAATTATGCGCTTATAAATCATTGGGTATATCATTCAAATAGCCAACATGGCTGGATTTTTATTATGGTTATTAATAACCAGTATTATGATTAAGGTTTTCAAAGTCGCTTTAGCGCAAATGGCTATCATATTATCAATATATATGATTTACTCTACAATTGAAGGAATAGTCCCGAGTTGCTGTAGGCTTACGACCCGACACTTGGGGGCTACATTATTTCAGTTGAAATTACATTAAATACACAAGTCTCATGTTGCTGCAAGCATGCACCATGACACTTGGGGGCTAATGCAAAGTCATTTTTTGCTCTCACCTTATTGAAGACCCGACTCATCACATGGTAATGAGCCGGCCCTTGGGGGATACCAATTGCCTCTGTCAACAATTTAAGGTACAAAGCTTTTTATCCATTACATTGAAGGGTCCACTGCTTAGTTGGTAAAGCACAAGGCTCTTAACCTTGTGGACGTGAATTCAAGCCGCATGATGGGGGTTACATCATATGATGTTATTTTCATTGAAGAATATATCAAAGTCCCAGCTCAATATTATCTTACTGAGCCGACCCTTGGGGGCTACACGTTGATGATTAAAGTTTACAAGATTATATTTACAAAGTCCCTGCTCATTATTACATAATGACCCGGCCCTTGGGGGCTACATTGGTTGAAGTTTTTAAGAGAATAAGGCAATTTCAAGTCCCAGGTTGCTGCAAGCATGACAACCCGGCACTTGGGGGCTACATATGTAGAATACTCAATTCTGACTAGTGATTGATGAACAACCTGGATTTCTTCAAGATTGTGATATTCATATTGAAGCAAGTCTTAAGTTGTTGCTATGCTACCTTCTTAAGACTTGGGGGCTACAAGTGATAGGCATATAAGAGGTATATTTTTGAGCTTCATGTTAACTACAATTATGACCTGGTGCCATCAATATTTGTAAAACGGCAAGTTCAAATCTTAAACCGGCACAGTTTTTGTTGGATTTCAGGTTTCGGCAGACTCTTGAGGTTCGAACACTGGGGTGCGCGCGGAGATTTTGCCTTCTACCTACCTGCACCCCTTCGCCTCGCTAAGATCTAAGCTATGGAAAGAACAACACAAGAGACACAGGGTTTATACTGGTTCGGGCCACCGTTGTGGTGTAATACCCTACTCCAGTGTGTGGTGTGGTGGATTGCCTCTTGGGCTGATGATGATGAGCAATACAAGGAAGAACAGCCTCGCGAGGGTCTGTTCTTGGCTGAGGGGATGAATTGCTAGGAGGAGTTCAGTCACCCTTCTCTCTCTCTCTCTTCTCGATTCTCTCTCCGATTTCGATTTCGATTCCCCCCTACCCTGTGGGTGGCTAGTCCTATTTATAGGCAAAGGCCCTGGGCCTCTTCCCAAATATTGAGCGGGAAGGGCGCCAACAATTGGCCATTTTGAAGGGGAACATCTAGTATACTTATCCTGACTAAAGTTGGTCCTCGCCTGCCAAAGGCTCTGGTGGTGACGCTGGCTTGGGCTCCACAATGACTTCCTTCCTGCCGTTGGACTGGTCTTGGTCTCGTTGCACCGAAACGGGTGACTTGCTTGATGCTCTCGCCTGCGCTTGCTCCCTTTGCACCAAAGAGGAAAGGAGGACACTGCGCAGCTGGCACCCGCCTGGCGCCTTTGGTCGTCATGGCTTGCGTCACGGGCACCTCGTGAGGTACCCTGCCTTGATCTCTCTGCCTCCTCGCGATCCAGCCTGATGAGGCCGTGCCTGAGGAAGCTCCGTGTCGTCCGCCCCGCGAGGCTTGGCCCCTCGCGAGGGTCTTGGGTCTGTGTTGATGAAGATGGGCCGTGCTGGGCCCCCTTTTGAGCCACGCCGCAGGCCGCAGGCAGGCAAGTCTGGGGACCCCGTTCCCAAAATGCCGACTGTAGCCCCCGGGCCCAAGGCGTGCCCGGACTTGGCCGTGCAGGGAGGCGAAAGGGCAAGAGTGAAGCGCCGCGGGCCCTAACAGCCTGCGGCCTTGGGCGCCGCGTGGTGGTTGACTAGTCGTGGGCGCCTCAGCAACCGCACGAGTTGATAAGGGAGCGGCATATGCGTGTTGACTAGACGTGGGCGCCTCAGCAACCGCGCGAGTTGATAAGGGAGCGGCATCTGCCTAGGCTTTGCTTTTTTTTTTTGCTTTCTCCGGTTGCTGCTCAGATCCCCTTTCTTGCGCCTCTCCTTCCTTCCTCAAAAATTTACAGATCTACTCCGACCGCGTGACCTAGGAAGCCATGGCGCCTCGTCAGTCCCCGGCCGGAGCTTGGTACTCGTCTGCCCTGGACTCGCCGGACGTGTCGGAGGCGAGCCTCGCCTGGTTGCGCCGGATGGCGGCGGCGCAGGGCATCGACGGGGCGAAGGTGTTCAAGGCCGGCTCTGCCACCCCTGAGGGCCAAGGGAGCACCTTCTATCCGTTCTTTGTAAGCGCCATTGCTGCTGGCCTGGTACCTCCCTTCTCCGAGTTCTTATTCTCTGTCCTCCGCCTTTATAAGCTACATGCTCTGCATCTCCAGCCCAACTCCGTCCTTCTCCTGGCAATCTTCGCGTATTACTGCGAGGCTCACGTAGGGGTGCATCCCTCAGTGGCCTTGCTGCGCCAATACTTCTACCTCCGGACCTCTCGTGGTCCTGCTTCCGCGTGCACGAGCTTCATCGCGTACGGTGGAGCCATTGCCATTTCGAACCCAGGGAAAAGGATTGAGGGCTTCAGGAGCAAGTGGGTCTTGGCAGATGCTGGGCGCATCCACCCTCGGCTGATCTTGCCCACGGAGCAACCCACGAGCTCCAGGGATTGGGGTCGAGCGGAGCTCGCGGACCCCCGCGCGAAGCTGGTGTTGGAGAAGATGGACGCGGATCTGAGGCCGACCAACATGGTGGCGGCGAAGCTGACCGTCGCGTCGCTGCTGAGGGAATTCCTGGCGCACCAGCTGGCTCCGCTTCGGCAGTGCTCACTTCTGATGTGGAGGCCCCATCCGAGCCCCGCGGCCTTGGCCGACGAAGATCTGGCTGCGGTCCTCCAATCTCTGGTCGGGGGCGATGTGGCGAGGTTGGCGGGCGCTCCTACGCCCTTGTACCTCCGCGACGACTGGGAGCAGGTAGTGGAGTCCATGCCCGTCTTCAACGGGGACGGGCCCGTGCCCATGGAAACTCCCAGGAAATCGGTGGACGTGTCCTCCGACGACTCCAGCGAAGAGGAGGAAGGAAGGGAGCGGGAAAAAGGGCCTGACTCCGAGGCGACTGACGGAGAGTCGTGGGCTCCTCTCCCCCGGCACAAGTCCCGCGTTCTCCGCCTCTCTCCGAGCGATGACGACGAGGATGATGACGAGCAGGACGGTGGGAGCTTGCCCCCGATCTCGAAGAAGGACAGGACCGGGCTGATCTCCCGCGGGTCTGCCCCGGCCCCGAGGCGGACCATAGACACGCCTTCCGCTTCCAAGCTTCCCGAGGTTGACCCTTCCAGTCGGCTTTCGGGCTTCAAATTTGGCCGGAGGTCGCTTGAGCACACTGGCGACGACCCGTAAGCGCTTGATTCTTGTCTTTATTTCTTGTTCTGCTGCTGAGGCTTGACGTCCGCATCTCTTGGATAGGCTGGCGCCCGCAGCAAAGAAGCCGAAGGGAGCTCCTGAGGTTCCATCCGTGGCAGCGCCTCTGCCCGCGAAGGAAGGTGACCGCGACGCACGGGTTTCTCCTGCCCGGTCGTCCTCGCGAGGCCTGGCTGAGCCGGCTGGGGCGAGCTCAGCCCCATGGCCCAAGTGACTCCCGAGGTGCCTTTGCCTGCTGCCGCCACTACAGCCGTTGGGGCGCAGCAGGCTCCGCCTCAAGATGCTGTGGTCGCGTTGCCGCCTTCTCCTCCTACTCCACCGACTGTTGTCTCTCCGACTCCTCCTGCCATTCTGGATCGTGCTGCTGCTGAGCTGGACCGGCTGCGGCAGGATCTTCTTGGCGCCGACCCTCGCTTGGTGGCCGGGCGCTTGGAGCTGGCTTCAGGATGGATTCGCTCCGACGCTTCGATTCGGGTGGCGCTGGTCCAGGCCTCGACGGCTTGCGATGAGGAGAGGCAGGCCGTCCTTGAGGCAAAGGCTGCTCGTGACGCAGCCCTGGGGGAGGTGGTCGACGTTCGTGGTCGCTGCAAGGCGCTGGAGGACGAGCTGCAAGGCCTGCGGGACCAGCTCGCGAAAGAGGCCCACCTTCGCCAAGAGCAGGAAGAAGGCGTGAAGGCTCGTGAGGCGGCCGTCAAGGAAAGGGAGGTCAAGCTCAGGAGGCACCGTGACCGCCTAGGCACGCTGGAGCAGGAGTTGGGGGCGAGGAAGGTCGAGCTGGACGACAAGGCCCAGGTTCTTGTCGAGGACCGCGTGGCCTTCGCGGAGATGGAGGCGAAGGCTCGCTCCTCACTGAGGACGCTGTACGACAGCGGCCCGGAGAGCCCGCTGGCTGGCGCCGAGGACGGCCCCACCAAGCTGCTTCCCCTCCTGGTTCGCGCTCTTGAAGATGTCGCCCTTGGCCTTGGACCCACGGCCGAGGCCGAGGCGCGTGTCCTGTCTTCTGCAGCGCTGACGCGGGTCCTCACCCACATCTACCTTCGCAATCTCGGCGTCGACCTCGACAGCCTCCTGGAGCCAGTAAGCGGCGAGCATGCCGCTGCCGCTACCGAGGCCGTGAAGGGTCGTGCGGAGGCTCTGCTGGGGAAGTTCCGGGCCTTCAGCACCAAGCCGAAGCAAGGTGCTGCTGACCCCGCTGCTCCATGAGGCGAACCCACTCCACGCTGCTTGTAACACCCCGGATATGATTTACCCAATATGTGATCCAACTCTTGCCGTTTCCGACGTTAAGTTATTTTATTTTCTCGGGTTCGGGTGTTTGTCTCGGTGTGTTGTTGTCGTTGTCATGCATCTCATATCATGTCATCATGTGCATTGCATTTGCATACGTGTTCATCTCATGCATTCGAGCATTTTCCCCGTTGTCCGTTTTGCATTCCGGCGCTCCGTTCTCCTATGGTGGTCATTTCTACCTTTCTTTTGTGTTTGGGGATTAAACATTTCCTGATTGGACCAAGACTTGCCAAGCGGCCTTGGTTTACTACCGGTAGACCGCCTGTCAAGTTTCGTACCATTTGGACTTCGTTTGATGCTCCAACGGTTAACCGAGGGACCAAAAAGGCCTCGTGTGTGTGTTGCAGCCCAACACCCCTCCAAGTTGGCCCAAAACCCACCAAAACCCTCTCCATCATCTAGAGCGTTCAATCACGATCGCGTGGCCGAAAACCGCACCTCATTTGGACACTCCTAGCTCCCTCTACCTCTATATAAAGACCCCCTCCTCAAAATTCCGGATCTCCCCTTCCAAACCCTAAAAAAAATTGTCTCCGCCGCCACCGGACACGTCCGGACGGAGCCGGACACGTCCGCCGCCTCCGCCGACCAACCCGGTGCCGCCACGTGGCCCGGGCGCCCCACTTCGCCACCGCCACCGACACGGGCCCGCAGGCCCAGCACCGGCCGTCCCCGCCGCCCGACCGGGCCTCTCCACTGCGCCCGCCCCGCGCCCCTTCTTCCCCGCGGCCGACGCCGCTCCCCTCGCCGGCCGGCGCCGCCGCGGACCACAACGCCGACCACCGCCACCCCGAGCCCGTTTGCCTTCGTGCCGCCCGCGCCTGCTCATCCCCGCCCGAGCCGGCAGGTCCTTCGACGCAGGCCACCGCGAGCGCCATCGCCGGTCAGGCCTCGGTGCCGCTCTTCGCCGCCGGCCCGCCGCACCGGATCCGGCGCCGCCTCACCGCATCGCCCGCCGCCGCCAGGTCGCCGGCTCGCCGCACCGGCTCCAGTCCCCTCTCCGACAGCCTCCTCCTTCTTCCCGCGGCAAGACTCTGGCGAGCTTCAAGTCCCTCTCCGGCGAACCTCGTAACCCGTGCGGCCAGATCTGGATCCAGATCCCGTCTCGGTTGACTTTTATCCCCGAAACCCGAATATTTTGCCTATGTTCATCGCATCGTAACTCCGCATACGTAGCTCCATTTTGGGCATATAGCATATCAAAATGTTCGTCTCAGAGAGCACATCATTTCATCTCATGGCATCATTTTCATTTGAGTTCATCTTGATGCCCGAAATGCTGTTAGAAGAATGCCATTTGAGATAATTGTCAGATCTGCTGCTCCAATTAGATATTTGTCATTTTTGCCATGATTATTGTGTGCATGATATGCCCTGGAGTTCTACATGAGTTTTGTTATATGTTTTGCCATCTATCCAGAGGTGCAACCCATGTATTTTTGTGATGTGTGTGGTGACTAGCGCAAGCATGCAAAGTGGACCATTCGTTAATGCTGATTTCAGGGACTTAGCATTTCCACTAAGTCCTTGATCTGTTCATCCCAATATGCCATATGTTCATGTTGTTTCCTAGTGATCCGTGCCCCTTTTGAGGATGATCAGTAAGGATGTTTTGTTTACCTTGTAGTTCTCTATCCATCCATGTCTTTGTTTGCAATTATGGAGCACCCTAGCTTGAGTCAATCGAGCTCTACTTTTGTCATTTCGTGAATCTGGGCAGATTGTCTACTTGTTAGCGATTTTGCCGAGGATGTTGCAGTTGATCCGTGCATGCTATGTTATTGTTCTTCCCATGTCTAGCTTGTATTTTGTGTATTCTTGATGGGTGTATGCTTAGTTTGTCATGACATGCTCTGTAGTGAGTGTATCGAGCTCGTAAACATGCCTACTTGATATCTGTTTCAGCATGCTCCAGTTTTCACTAAGTCTGAGAACTGATTATGTTTTTGCCATGTTCACATGCTTGCAAGTGTATTTTCTGATCCCTTTTGGCTCAAGGTCACTAAGGGACTTTTGTTAAGCTCTTTGAGTTGATCCATGTCATGCTTTACTTTTCCATGTTCAGGTCCTGTAGCATATAATTTTCGTGCTCCGAAAAGTGCTATCTGATCTGAAATTCCAGACAAGTGTTAATTTCACTAAGTCTGAAATCTGTTTACCAAATGCATTTTTGCCATGCTTTTTTGAACCTGTTATTGGATGAATTGGCCGTAGCTCAGTGCTAGTCTTTTGTTAAGAATCATGAATGGATCCCTTCCATATATTTTGTTTTCATGTTTGGGTGCTATATCATGTTCATCTTGTTGATTTTAGATGGCTACTTGTTGTTAATCGCAGAACGTGGTCATATTTGAATTGCTTGCCATTCCCAAATCGTAACTCCGATTCCGGCGATCTTTATATCATTTTCAAGCGATTTCATCTCATCTTTCTAGTGGCACACTTGGATTTCCAAGTTGAGGCTAGGTTCATACATTCCTTGTCAAATCTTGCATATGCATCACATTTGCATCCCGCATAGCATACCATCTTTGCATCATATTGTTTGAGCTTTGCACGTGGTTGATTGTGTCCTTGTTGCTTGTTTGTCTTGTTTGGGTATAGCTGGGAGACGAGTTCTCTAATGAGGAGCCCGTTGAGTTTGCTTTCGAGGATCCAGTCAACTCTGACAACTTTGTAGGCAAGATGATCATACCCTCGAAATCACTACTATCTTTGCTTTGCTAGATGCTCGCTCTTTTGCTAGGCCTATGCTACGATGCCTAACCCTTGCTTATCATGCCTCTCAAATTGCCATGTCAAACCTCTAACCCACCATGTCCTAGCAAACCGTTGATTGGCTATGTTACCGCTTTGCTCAACCCCTCTTATAGCGTTGCTAGTTGCAGGTGAAGATTGGAGACCGTTCCTTGTTGGAACATTATTTACTTGTTGGGATATCATTATATTGCCTTGTTATGTTAATGCATCTATATACTTGGTAAAGGGTGGAAGGCTCGGCCTCTCGCCTAGTGTTTTGTTCCACTCTTGCCGCCCTAGTTTCCGTCATATCGGTGTTATGTTCCCGGATTTTGCGTTCCTTACGCGGTTGGGTTATAATGGGAACCCCTTGATAGTTCGCCTTGATTAAAGCTTTTTCAGCAATGCCCAACCTTGGTTTTACCATTTGCCACCTAGCCTCTTTTTCCCTTGGGTTTTCGGAGCCCGAGGGTCATCTTATTTAAACCCCCCGGGCCAGTGCTCCTCTGAGTGTTGGTCCCCCTGTCAGCTGCCGGTGGCCACCAGGGGCAACTCTGGGCTGGCCTACCCGTACCTAAGATAATCTGAGTATGCCCTGAGAAAGAGATATGTGCAGCTCCTATCGGGATTTGTCGGCACATTCGGGCGGTGTTGCTGGATTTTTTTAACTTGTCGAAGTGTCTTGTAGAACCGGGATACCGAGTCTGATCGGAATGTCTCGGGAGAAGGTTTATTCCTTCGTTGACCGTGAGAGCTTATCATGGGCTAAGTTGGGACTCCCCTGCAGGGATTTGAACTTTCGAAAGCCGTGCCCACGGTTATGGGCAGATGGGAATTTGTTAATGTCCGGTTGTAGATAACTTGAACCTTAACTTAATTAAAATGAATCAACAGTGTGAGTTGCCGTGATGGTCTCTTCTCGGCGGAGTCCGGGAAGTGAACACGGTGTTGGAGTAATGCTTGCCGCAGGATGCTTTCTAATTACTCGTTCGCGCTTTTCCTCCTCTTCTCGCTCTCTTTTGCGAACAGGATAGCCACCATATATGCTAGTCGCTTGCTGTAGCTCCATATATTTACCCTGCCTTACCTATAAGCTTAAATAGTCTTGATCGCGAGGGTGCAAGATTGTTGAGTCCCTGTGGCTCACAGATTACTTCCAAACACGATGCAGGGCCTGATGATTCCGCTCCAGATGACGCGCTTGAGCTCAAGTGGGAGTTCGACGAGGACTCACGCCGATACTACGTGTCTTTCCCTGATGATCAGTAGTGGTGCCCAGTTGGGGTGATCGGGACCGTGTCGCATGTTGGGTTTATCTTTTATTTTGGCGCCGTAGTCGGGCCATGAGTGTTTGATTGGTGTAATGCTATTTATGTACTTTGATTGACGTGGCGAGTGTAAGCCAACTATGTTTCTCCCCTTTTATAATCTATATTACATGGGATGTTGTGAAGATTGCCTAACTTGCGACATTGCTTTCCATGCGGTTATGTCTCTAAGTCGTGCCTCGACACGTGGGAGCTATAGCCGCATCGAGGGCGTTACAAGTTGGTAATCAGAGCCTTCCCCGACCTTAGGAGCCCCCATTGCTTGATTGTTTTTAGCGGCCGAGTTGAGTCTAGAAAAAATGCTTTTGAGTCATTTAGGAATTATATATCGGATAGTTTAGGAATTCCTTTTACTCCCCAGTCTCCTCATCGCCCTGGTAAGGCATCCTAACATAGAGTTTTGACTCTTCTCTTCTCAAATTTCACAAAAAAAATTTTTAGGATCACGCGAGTATCTTGGAATTGTTCTGATGGTTTTGTGATGAGAACATTGTTCTTGGTGCCTCCTGTCTTTAGGGGTTGTGGCAGTGTCCCGGGGAGTTGAGCTCCGAGGTGTTGTCGTCAAAATTCTATCGTTGCAGTTCTGGAATACCTGAGTTTAGTACGCCGACATCGAAAATATCTTTTATGCAGTTCGTTGGTGAGATAACCTCGACGCCACCCAGTACTGGGGCAGGAGTTCGGGAGTATCGCCATAACTTGTATGACAGATGCTTTTTGAAGGTTGAGGTAGATGGTTTCCGAAGTTTTCTCGGTTATGTGTTGAAGGATGGATACAGCTGGATGTAGGGTTTGCTAGATTTGGGTGAGATATTATGCTTCCCCTGTATCCCCAACACCTGATTGCATAACCGGAAAGGTTCAGGAGTTTCATAGGTGGGAATTCTTGTAGCTCTAGTTCTTCTTCCACGGATATTTGGTTTGAGATTGGGATTTCTTACCGAGTACCTTGTTGATTTATTCCTCTACCTAAATTCTAAGTGTCTTCTCAATTTATGGATATGTGACCATTTCAAGTGGAATACATTCGTTCATTTTGTTCGGATGTGAAGACTATATGTTGCAATTTCAACCCGTTTGATTCAGCTTCTTTTTGTCTGTCAATGTGCTAACGGTTGTCACCCTCTTCAGGATGGCTCCCGCTAAGAGCACCAATCAGAATCAGAATCAAGATCCGCCACCACCTCCTCCTCCTCCGGAGGCATGGCAAGCTGTGATGGCCGCAACCAATGCAAACACACAGTTGATTATGCAAATTCTTCAAGAGCGCAATCAAGCGAACCAAGGCAACCAAGGCAACAATCAGAATCACTTTGCTACACTCAACTAGTTCCTTGCTAATGGGCCAACGACTTTCAGCAATTGTGTTGAGGCAACTGATGCTGACGATTGGCTCGTGGATCTATGCAAGCATTTCGAGTGCAGTATCGTCAGGCCTGAAGACTTTGTCAAGTTCGCTTCCTTCCAACTCAAAGACCAAGCTGCAGAATGGTTCCAGCAGTACAAGGATTCCAGAGGAGGCCGTGTGATTACCTGGGATGAATTCCGTCAAGACTTCAAAGCTCATCATATCCCTCAGTGTGGTTGAAAGCAAGCGTGAGGAATTCCGCAACCTGAAGCAAGGCTCTTTGTCTGTCTATGACTACAACAAGATGTTTCAGAAGCTCGCCCGCTTTGCTAAGCAGGACGTCCCTGACGAGAAGAGCATGATATACCAGTTCAGGGGTGGTCTCAAAGAAGAAATTCAGCTAGCTCTTGTTCTCTTTGAGCCCTTGAGGTACGATGAGTTCTACAACATGGCATTGAAGCAAGAGGCCGCTCAACTGAGGTGTGATGCTTCCAAGAAGCGAGTCAGAGATGCTACTTCTTCTTCCTCTACTCAAGTGGCCAAGCAGCAGAAGTATTGGCTTCCTCCTCCTCCGTTTCGTCAGCCGTATCAGCAGAAGAGCAAAGGTGGCAGTGGATCTTCCCACCCACCCAACCCTGGTTTTTAGAACAAGACTTTGTCTCAAGCTCCAAGATCGAGTGCTCCGTATCACTGTCCGCTTTCAGAGGTCATGTGCAACAAGTGCCAATAGTAGGGTCACTATGCCAACAAATGCTTCAACCAGAGGCGTCTTCCTCCTCCTCCTGTGAGATCGGCAAGTACAGCTGTGGTCAAGCATAACCCTAAGCACGCCAAGGTCAACTTGATGAACGCAGCTCAGGCAGAGGACTTGTCAGATGTCATCATGGGTAACCTTCCTGTTAACGATATTCCAGCTAAAGTTCTTTTTGACACTGGTGCATCGCATTGTTTCATCTCGAGACCGTTTACATCTAAGCATGGTTTGGCTTTGCAAAATTTGCCTAGTCCATTAGCAGTTGTCTCTCCCGGTAGGCGCATGCATGCTAACTCCATTGCTCCGGATGTTACTATCACTTTGGGTGACTACAAATTTCTATCTTCTCCTACGGTTCTTGGTGACTCGGATATTGATCTTATTCTCGGGATGGATTGGCTTTCTAAGCAAAAGGCGCATCTTGATTGTGCAGCCAGGCAGATTCAATTGACTCATTCATCTGAGGATGTAATTGTCTTTGTCGCTCGTGATGATACCCTCCGTCTGTTTTCTCTCAATGAGAAGGGTGAACTGGATGCTATCTCGCAAATTCCAGTCATTTGCGAATATCAAGACGTCTTTCCAGAAGAGCTTCCAGGAATGCCTCCGCACCGGCCAGTTGAATTCGTCATCGATCTTGAGCCCGGCACAGAACCTATTTGCAAGCTTCCTTACAAGCTCGGACCTGAAGAGTTGAAGGAGCTGAAGAAAGAACTTGATGTCCAAGAGAGAATGGATCTCATCCGACCTAGTTCTTCTCCGTGGGGTTGTGGTGTTCTTTTTGGGAAGAAGAAGGATGGAACGGACCGACTTTGTGTTGATTACCGTCCATTGAACAAGAAGACCATCAAGAACAAGTACCCACTTCCCAACATCAATGAGCTGTTCGAACAACTCAAAGGTGCCCAAGTATTCTCCAAGCTTGATCTCCGTATGGGTTATCACCAGATTCGAATCCGTGAGCAAGATGTTCCCAAGATGGCTTTCAGGACAAGCTTTGGTTCATATGAATACACTGTCATGTCTTTTGGCCTCGTCAACGCTCCTCCGACGTTCTCTTGCATGATGAACTTCATCTTCAACGCCTACACCAATGACTTTGTTTTGGTCTATCTCGACGACATTCTGGTCTTTTCGAAGAACAAGGAAGATCATGCCAAGCACTTGCGTTTGGTACTCGACAAGCTCAGAGAACACAAGTTCTACGCTAAGTTCTCCAAGTGCGAATTTTGGCTCGATGGGGTTCTTTATCTTGGTCATATCATCTCTGCCAAGGGCATTGCGGTGAATCCTGAGAAGGTGTCTGCAATTGTGAATTGGGAACCTCCTCAGAACGTGAAGCAACTTCGTAGCTTCCTCGGTCTCGCAAGCTACTGTCAAAGATTCGTTGAAAACTTTTCTAAGATCGCGAAGCCTCTCTCAAATCTTCTCCAGAAGCATGTCAAGTACGTTTGGTCTCCGGAGTGTGACATTGCTTTCAACACTTTGAAAGAGAAATTGGTCACCGCTCCAGTTCTGACTCCTCCTGATGAATCCAAGCCGTACGAGGTCTTTTGCAATGCCTCTCTCCAAGGTCTTGGCGTAGTGTTGATGCAAGAGAAGAAAGTTGTGGCTTATACCTCCCGCCAGTTAAAGCCCAACGAGAAGAACTACCCCACTCATGATCTCGAGTTGGCGGCAGTTGTGTATGCTCTTTTGACTTGGAGACATCTCTTATTGGGAAGAAAAGTGGACATTTTCACTGACCACAAGAGTCTCAAGTACATCTTCACTCATCCTAATCTCAACCTCAGGCAAACTCGATGGGTCGAAATGATTCAAGAGTATAATCCGAGTATTGAGTATACTCCAGGCAAGGCCAATGTGATTGCTGACGCATTGAGCAGGAAGGCTTACTGCAACAACCTGATTCTCAAGCCTTATCAACCCGAGCTTTGTGAAGCTTTCCGCAAACTTAATCTGCAGGTTGTTCCTCAAGATTTCCTCACCAACCTTCAAGTCTCTCCTACCTTGGAAGACCAGATTCGCCAAGCTCAACTTCTTGATGCTATGGTGAAAAAAGTGAAGAGTGGGATTGCCAAGAGTCAACCCAAGTACAAGTGCTACCGCCTTGATGACAAGGATACTCTCTTCTTCAAGGATCGTATTGTTGTGCCCAAAGGTGACCTTCGTAAAGTGATCATGAATGAGGCTCACAATTCTCTCCTCTCCATTCACCCTGGGAGCACGAAGATGTATCAGGACCTCAAGCAGGCTTATTGGTGGACTCGAATGAAGTGCGAGATTGCTCATTTCGTGAATGAATGTGATGTCTGCAGAAGAGTGAAGGCAGAACACCAAAGACCAGCGGGGCTCCTCCAACCTCTTGCCATTCCACAATGGAAGTTTGACCACATTGAGATGGACTTCGTGACTGGGTTTCCAAAGTCCAAATGTGGCAATGATGCTATATTCGTTGTCATCGACAAACTCACTAAAGTGGCTCATTTTCTGCCTATCAAAGAGTCTATCACTGCAGCTCAATTGGAGGAGCTCTATACCTCTCGAATTGTCTCTCTGCACGGTATTCCTCAAGTGATATCTTCAGACCGTGGCATCATATTTACCTCCAAGTTTTGGGATTCTTTTCAGAAGGCCATGGGCACCAACATCCGCTTCAGTACAGTTTTCCATCCTCAAACTAGCGGTCAAGTCGAGCGTGTCAACCAGATTCTTGAAGATATGCTAAGGGCTTGTGTGATCTCCTTCGGCATGAAGTGGGAGGATTGTCTTCCATATGCTGAATTCTCCTACAACAACAGTTTTCAAGCAAGTTCGGGCAAGGCCCCATTTGAAATTCTGCATGGCAGGAAGTGCCGTACCCCTCTCAACTGGTCTGAAACCGGTGAACGTCAACTTCTCGGCAATGACTTAATCACAGAGGCAGAGGAAATGTGTAAAGTCATTCGGGATAACCTCAAAGCAGCCCAATCCCGCCAGAAGAGCTACTATGATAGTAAGCACCGTGATTTGGCTTTCGAGATCGGAGATCATGTTTACCTCCGCGTCTCTCCTATGAAAGGTACTCGTCGCTTCGGTATCAAAGGGAAGCTTGCCCCTGGATACGTGGGTCCTTTCAAGATTGTCAGCAAGAGAGGTGATCTCGCCTATCAACTCGAGCTTCCTTCAAACTTTGCAAATTTGCATGACGTGTTCCATGTCTCTCAGCTTCGAAAGTGCTTCAAGACTCCTGACCGCACCGTGAACTTCGAGGACATTGAGCTCCAAGAAGATCTCTCTTATCGTGAGCACCCCGTTGCTATTCTTGAAGAGACAGAACGCAAGACTCGCAACAAGTCAATCAAATTCCTCAAAGTCAAGTGGTCACACCATTCCGACCGTGAAGCTACCTGGGAACGCGAGGATCACCTCCGTTCTGAATACCCGGCGTTTTTTCAGTCCTAGATCTCGGGACGAGATCCTTTCGTAGTGGTGGAGTGTTGTAACACCCCGGATATGATTTACCCAATATGTAATCCAACTCTTGCCATTTCCGATGTTAAGTTATTTTATTTTCTCGGGTTCGGGTGTTTGTCTCCGTGTGTTGTTGTGGTTGTCATGCATCTCATATCATGTCATCATGTGCATTGCATTTGCATACGTGTTCATCTCATGCATTCGAGCATTTTCCCCGTTGTCCGTTTTGCATTCCGGCGCTCCGTTCTCCTCCGGTGGTCATTTCTACCTTTCTTTTGTGTTTGGGGATTAAACATTTCCGGATTGGACCGAGACTTGCCAAGCGGCCTTGGTTTACTACCGGTAGACCTCCTGTCAAGTTTCGTACCATTTGGACTTCGTTTGATGCTCCAACGGTTAACCGAGGGACCGAAAAGGCCTCGTGTGTGTGTTGCAGCCCAACACCCCTCCAAGTTGGCCCAAAACCCTCTCCATCATCTAGAGCGTTCGATCACGATCGCGTGGCCGAAAACCGCACCTCATTTGGACACTCCTAGCTCCCTCTACCTCTATATAAAGACCCCCTCCTCAAAATTCCGGATCTCCCCTTCCAAACCCTAAAAAAATCGTCTCCGCCGCCACCGGACACGTCCGGACGGAGCCGGACGCGTCCGCCGCCTCCGCCGACCAACCCGGCGCCGCCACGTGGCCCGGGCGCC
>NC_041388.1:342429885-342470422 GCF_002162155.2 Triticum dicoccoides | reverse complement strand
GAGCGCCATCGCCGGTCAGGCCTCGGCGCTGCTCCTCGCCGCCGGCTCGCCGCACCGGATCCGGCGCCGCCGCCTCACCGCACCGGCCCCAGTCCCCTCTCCGGCGGCCTCCTCCTTCTCCTCGCGGCAAGACTCCGACGAGCTTCAAGTCCCTCTCCGGCGAACCTCGTAACCCGTGCGGCCAGATCTGGATCCGGATCCCGTCTCGGTTGACTTTTATCCCCGAAACCCTAATATTTTGCCTATGTTCATCGCATCGTAACTCCGCATCCGTAGCTCCATTTTGGGCATATAGCATATCAAAATGTTCGTCTCAGAGAGCACATCATTTCATCTCATTGCATCATTTTCATTTGAGTTCATCTTGATGCCCTAAATGTTGTTAGAAGAATGCCATTTGAGATAATTGTTAGATCTGCTGCTCCAATTAGATATTTGTCATTTTTGCCATGATTATTATGTGCATGATATGCCCTGGAGTTCTACATGAGTTTTTTTATATGTTTTGCCATCTATCCAGAGGTGCAACCCATGTATTTTTGTGATGTGTGTTGTGACTAGCACAAGCTTGCAAAGTGGACCATTCGTTAATGCTGATTTCAGGGACTTAGCATTTCCACTAAGTCCTTGATCTGTTCATCTCAATATGCCATATGTCCATGTTGTTTTCTAGTGATCCGTGCCTCTTTTGAGGATGATCAGTAAGGATGTTTTGTTTATCTTGTAGTGCTGTATACATCCATGTCTTTGTTTGCAATTATGGAGCACCCTAGCTTGAGTCAATCGAGCTCTACTTTTGTCATTTCGTGAATCTGGGCAGATTGTCTACTTGTTAGCGATTTTGCCGAGGATGTTGCAGTTGATCCGTGCATGCTATGTTATTGTTCTTGCCATGTATAGCTTGTATTTTGTGTATTCTTGATGGGTGTATGCTTAGTTTGTCATGACATGCTCTGTAGTGAGTGCATCGAGCTCGTAAACTTGCCTACTTGATATCTGTTTCAGCATGCTCCAGTTTTCACTAAGTCTGAGAACTGATTATGTTTTTGCCATGTTCACATGCTTGCAAGTGTATTTTCTGATCCCTTTTGGCTCAAGGTCACTAAGGGACTTTTGTTAAGCTCTTTGAGTAGCTCCATGCCATGCTTTACTTTGACATGTTCAGGTCCTGTAGCATATAGTTTTCATGCTCCACAAAGTGCTATCTGATCTGAAATTCCAGACAAGTGTTAATTTCACTAAGTCTGAAATCTGTTTACCAAATGCATTTTTGTCATGCTTGTTTGAACCTATTATTGGATGAATTGGCCGTAGCTCAGTGCTAGTATTTTGTTAAGCATCATGAATGGATCCCTGCCATGTATTTTGTTGTCATGTTTGGGTGCTGTAGCATGTTCATCTTGTTTCTTTTAGATGGCTACTTGCTGTTAATCGCAGAACGTGGTCATATTTGAATTGCTTGCCATTCCCAAACCGTAACTCTGATTCCGGTGAACTTTATATCGTTTTCAAGCGATTTCATCTCATCTTTCCAGTGGAACACTTGGATTTCCAAGCTGAGGCCAGGTTCATGCATTCCTTGTCAAATCTTGCATATGCATCACATTTTGCATCCCGCATAGCATACCATCTTTGCATCATATTGTCTGAGCTTTGCACGTGGTTGATTGTGTCCTTGTTGCTTGTTTGTCTTGTTTGGGTAGAGCCAGGAGACGAGTTCGCTAACGAGGAGCCCGTTGAGTTTGCTTTCGAGGATCTAGTCAACTCTGCCAACTTTGCAGGCAAGATGATCATACCCTCGAAATCACTACTATCTTTGCTTTGCTAGATGCTCGCTCTTTTGCTATGCCTATGCTACGATGCCTACCCCTTGCTTATCATGCCTCCCAAATTGCCATGTCAAACCTCTAACCCACCATGTCCTAGCAAACCGTTGATTGGCTATGTTACCGCTTTGCTCAGCCCCTCTTATAGCGTTGCTAGTTGCAGGTGAAGATTGGAGACCGTTCCTTGTTGGAACATTATTTAGTTGTTGGGATATCATTATATTGCCTTGTTATCTTAATGCATCTATATACTTGGTAAAGGGTGGAAGGCTCGGCCTCTCGCCTAGTGTTTTGTTCCACTCTTGCCGCCCTAGTTTCCGTCATATTGGTGTTATGTTCCCGGATTTTGCGTTCCTTACGCGGTTGGGTTATAATGGGAACCCCGTGATAGTTCGCCTTGATTAAAGCTTTTCCAGCAATGCCCAACATTGGTTTTACCATTTGCCACCTAGCCTCTTTTTCCCTTGGGTTTCCGGAGCCCGAGGGTCATCTTATTTAAACCCCCCTGGGCCAGTGCTCCTCTGAGTGTTGGTCCCCCTGTCAGCTGCCGGTGGCCACCAGGGGAAACTCTGGGCTGGCCTACCCGTACCTAAGACAATCTGAGTGTGCCCTGAGAAAGAGATATGTGCAGCTCCTATCAGGATTTGTCGGCACATTCGGGCGGTGTTGCTGGATTTGTTTTAACTTGTCGAAGTGTCTTGTAGAACCGGGATACCGAGTCTTATCGGAATGTCTCGGCAGAAGGTCTATTCCTTCGTTGACCGTGAGAGCTTGTCATGGGCTAAGTTGGGACTCCCCTGCAGGGATTTGAACTTCCGAAAGTCGTGCCCGCGGTTATGGGCAGATGGGAATTTGTTAATGTCCGATTGTAGATAACTTGAACCTTAACTTAATTAAAATGAATCAACAGTGTGAGTTGCCGTGATGGTCTCTTCTCGGCGGAGTCCGGGAAGTGAACACGGTGTTGGAGTAATGCTTGCCGCAGGATGCTTTCTAGTTACTCGTTCGCGCTTTGCCTCCTCTTCTCGCTCTTTTGCGAACAGGATAGCCACCATATATGCTAGTCGCTTGCTGCAGCTCCATATATTTACCCTGCCTTACCTATAAGCTTAAATAGTCTTGATTGCGAGGGTGCGAGATTGCTGAGTCCCTATGGCTCATAGATTACTTCCAAACCAGATGCAGGGCCTGATGATTCCGCTCCAGATGACGCGCTTGAGCTCAAGTGGGAGTTCGACGAGGACTCACGCCGATACTACGTGTCTTTCCCTGATGATCAGTAGTGGTGCCCAGTTGGGGTGATCGGGATCGTGTCGCATGTTGGGTTTATCTTTTATTTTGGCCCCGTAGTCGGGCCATGAGTGTTTGATTGGTGTAATGCTATTTATGTACTTTGATTGACGTGGCGAGTGTAAGCCAACTATGTTTCTCCCCTTTTATAATCTATATTACATGGGATGTTGTGAAGATTGCCTAACTTGCGACATTGCTTTCAATGCGGTTATGTCTCTAAGTCGTGCCTCGACACGTGGGAGCTATAGTCGTATCGAGGGCGTTACACTGCTCCACAGCCGACAAGTGACTCCGTTGTGGCTCCTGTCCTTCCTTTAATTCCTGCACATGTATCATGCCTCGGGGAGGCGTTTAAACTTGCGTTTGGCATTGAGATAACAGTGTGGACTGTAATATTTGCTTTTGAATTCCTTGAACTTTACGCTTTTCCTTCCTACTTGCTTATGTTCTACGCCAGCAGAGCCCGGCCCCACGCATACCTCAGCCGCCGTTAGCCCGACCGGAAACCAGGACGGGACCAAGGAGTGAGGGGCTACGTGACAAGTTAGGCTCCTAAGTCGCGATGCTCAGGAGTCCCCCTTGGCGGACGAACAGCAAGTTGGGAGGTGTGATGTGGGTGGATCTACCGTTCTACGTCTGCAGAGCCCGGCCGCGCGCATACCTCAACCGCCGTTAGCCTTTCGGAACTAAGGAGTGAGGGGCTACGTGACCAGTTAGGCTCCTGAGTCGTGATGCTCAGGAGTCCCCCTTGACGCTCAAACGGCCTTCGTACCTTGGCTCCGCTCGGGGAGAGACGCGCGACGAACCAGGCCCAGGGGGGCCTGGCTGGGTGGCGTGCGTCTGGGCGTGACCCAGGCGCAGCCCCCGTGCCCAGCCCCCTCGCGCGGGACTCCCGAGGGGAGGCGTTACGATGAGGCTAGACACTGAGCTCTGGGCTCCCTGAGGTTGATGCAGCCCAGGGGCTGCCCTCAGTTGTTTATCACCAGCGCGGAGCATAGCGCTTCCGTATGTGTACGGGCATAGCCGCTCCTCGGCAGTGTCGTCAGCTAGCACGGAGCATGGTGCTTCCACCCCCTCGCGCGACACTCCCGAGGGGAGGCGTTACGATGAGGCTAGACACTGAGCTCTGGGCTCCCTGAGGTTGATGCGGCCCAGGGGCTGCCCTCAGTTGTTTATCACCAGCGCAGAGCATAGCGCTTCCGTATGTGTACGGGCATAGCCGCTCCTCGGCAGTGTCGTCAGCTAGCACGGAGCATGGTGCTTCCACTGGTACGTGTACAGCCCCGCCCTAACACGTGGCTGGCACGGTAGGGCCTGGCGAGGTGTATCTGGGCACCCGTGAGCCAGCGCAGGACTCACGGGGCCCTACCTCTAGGCGGGTTGCGCCTGGCACTGGGCCTTATCTTGTGATGTGTCCCTGCAAATTTAGTTAGATTCCAGCACTCTACGTCCTCGGGTCCCGGCCCTCGAGCTGGTCCAGCCGTCGCTGGTATGCCAGGTCGCGATGCCGTGGACAAGGCCAGAGGGTGAGGGCTGGAGAGCCAATAAGAGCCCAGAGTCGCGATGCTCAGGTACCCCCCCTTAACGTGCATGTGGTCGGCATGGAGAAGAAGAGGTGCCGTGGACAGGCATCAAATAATCAAGCATGGTGGGTCGAACGCATAGCCGGAAATAAACGCAAAAGGGATACATGCCGCTGGGTCTGGCCCGAGCGACTTGGGGATGATGTAGCCCGAGGGGCGCCCCCAACAAAGTAAGCTAACAACATGAAATAAAAGGGGATACATGCCGCAGGGACGGACCCACGCGGCCTGGGAATAATGCAGCCCTGGGGGGCGCTCCCAGCTGGAAATGAAACTTGAAAGATGTCACCTAATGATGTTGAGGACGAAGGAGTGTTGGTGTAGCAGACTCGATGGGCTGCGGAAGCCGATCCTCACGAGCCCCCAGGCCAAGGGGCCTCGGGAGGCTCTGGAGGCGCTGGTGGCTCCTCGCGGACCATCTCCCATCTCCGCCAGGGCTGCGGAACGCCTGGCCTCTTGAGCCTCCATGATGCCCCTCATGAGGCGCTGGTACGTGGCAGCCGTGTTCGGCAAGCCGTAAGGCATGCGAACGTAGCTGTGGGGTGGACCTTCGCAGCGCCCCACTCGCGAGGGCCAGAGGCGCTCCAGAGAGGCGACTCGATTGAGCCCTGGTATGTCGATGCAAACGCGCAGCCCACCGTCTTCGCCTGGATGGGGAGCCACAGCTGGTAGGCGGCGGCCGCCTCTCATGACTTTTGACTCCTGTAGCTCCTGAATGACCTTGCTGACAAACTCTTGAGGGTCTGGCCCTCCTTGCCTTACTCCTTCTGGAGGGAAACATGCTTCGAAACACGCCTCCATGTGGTGCCCAAGCGCCTCCCTCGTGACCTTAGCCAGGTCGGTGGCCCTCCAGGGAAGAGCCCCCGAGCCCTGCCTGAGGAGGGCGCCGGGCGCGCTTTCCTATGCGATGGAAGGAGGTTCCCCCTGGGCAGGCGCGGGCCCTGAGGGGCCTGCCTCCTGAGGGGCCAGGCCGGACGATGTCTTCTTCTTCTTGGGGGCGATCTCAGGAAGCCTCCTGCTTCCGCAATCCGGGTCTTCCAGCGATGCGGCCTGAAAAGCTCATTCCAGGGAACACACCGTGTCCTTATCTTCATAGGGCACCGTGATGACTCCGCCACTTCCTGTCATCTTGAGGACGTTGTAGCCGTGGTGAGTTACGGCCATGAACTTGGCCAGCGCTGGGTACCCAAGGATGGCATTGTACGGCAGGCGAATGTGAGCGACGTCGAAGTCGATGAGCTCGGTGTGGTAGTTGTCGCGTGCCCCGAAGGTGACAGGGAGGCGGACCTGCCCAATCGGGACCGTGGAGCCGTCGGTGACTCCGGAGAAGGGCTTGGTTGGCTGAAGCTGGTTGTAGGGCACTTGGAGATTGTTGAATGTTTCCACGGACAGGACGTTGAGCCCTGCCCCGCCATCAATGAGGGAACAAAGCATCGGGAGGACTCCGGCTGTGGCCGCACACTTGAGCTGATCTGCTGAGCTGAACATGATGGCGCACGCCGACCACCTGAGAGGGCGCGTGGCTTCGAGCTTGGGGAGGACTACATTCACTTCGCGGGCGAACTGCTTGAAGATGCGTTGAGAGGCTGGGGCTTGAGCCCCGCCCAGGATGCAGGCGATCGCGCGCGGCTCCTGGAAGCCCCCAGCCCCCTCGTCCTGATGGCGGTCCTCGTTTCTCCTTGGCTGCGGCAGCAGCGAAGGAAGGCCTGCGTTGCCTGGCGGGCGATCCTCGCGAGGCTGATCCCTCCAGTCTCCCTCGCGAGGCAGGTCTTGCCAGCGATCCTCGCAAGGTCGATTGCGCCACCATTAGCGCGGGCAGCGGTCTTCCCAGCGTCCTGCGTTCCTTCCTCCTCCTCGACCGTAGCCCCGGTCACCGCGGTCGGGGCGACGGCCGATCCTTCCTTCTCGCACGGCTCGGAGCTCTTGACATTCGTTGGTGTTGTGGGTGTGGAGGTCGTGGTACACACAGTACCGACTACCCTTGGAAGATTCGGGCTGATCTCTGCCCCGCTTGGTGTCTGGTTCTGCCGCGAGCACGGCAGCCCCCTTGCGCTTCACATCCTTGGCCTTGGGCTTCTTCTCTTCTGGGTCTGCGGCAGGCAGCTCGAGGAGGGAGAGACGCCCTTCTTCAGCCCTGGCACACTTGGTTGCCAAGTTGAACAACTCCAAGGAAGTGCATAGGTCTTCATGCATCGCCAGCTCCTCCTTCATCTTGACGTCGCGCACGCTGTCGGAGAAGGCTGAGATGATGGCCTCCTCGGTCACCTTGGGAATCTTGAGGCGTGCATTGTTGAAGCGCTGGATGTACTTCTGCAGGGTCTCGCCGGGTTGTTGCTTGATGCGGCGCACGTCGCTCACGGCGGGTGGCCGGTCGCGAGTACCTTGGAAGTTGGTGATCAAGCGGGTGCGCATCTCGTCCCAGGAGGAGATCGTGCCTGGAGCCAGGTTCAGGAGCCAGGTGCGGACCCCGTCCTTGAGCGCCATGGGAAACCAGTTCGCCATGACCTTCTCGTCTCCGTTGGCAGCTTTGATGCCCAGCTCATAGAGCTGGAGGAACTCCGCAGGGTCGGCCGTGCCGTCGTAACGAGGAGGCAGGTCTGGCTTGAACTTGCCGGGCCACGCGACGCTGCGTAGCTCAGTGGTGAAGGCACGGCAGCCTGCTGTGGCCACGGGAGGCCTTGGGTGACGGAGAGCTTGGTCTTGCATGTCCCCACGCACTGCAGCTGGGAGCAGCGCGGGGTCTTGACGTGCGGGAGCAGGAGCATGGTCGCGACCTGCTGGAGCCGGGAGCGCCCGGGCAGCTTCTTGCGGGCGAGGGACTTCTTGGCAGCTCTGCTCTTGCCGCGCTGGCACCTGACGGAGCGGGTTCCGCCCAGGGGCCATGCGCCTTGGAGCCATGGCGCCTTCTTGAGGAGGAGGCGGCTGGGGTGCCGCCGGAGCTTCGTCGCCCATGCGGGGCGGGGTGCGGTGCAGCCGAACGGACGGCGCAGGAGAGCCCCCTGCAGCGCGGATGAGCTCGGCGATGCGGTCGAGCCATTCTTCGTAGACGTCGTTGACGAGACGGTAGCGCAGGAGCTCGTTTGCCGCGATGAGCGCAGCTCGAGCCTCCATGGGTGCGCGGAGCGCGCGGGACGAAGAACCAGCTGGGATGAGCGAGGGAGTAGCGGTGCGGCCGTCTTGCCGCACGGACGGATGCTGAGACGACGCTTGCTGCTCGTCGCCCGCCGGGCCGGTGGCGGCGTTGACGGCAGGTGACGGGGAACAGCGAGGACGCCCGCCGACAGGAGCCGTCTGGGCGACGCGGGAAGCGAGAGCGGCCCGGCGCTCGGCGCGGGCCCGACGAGCGTCAGACATGGACGCGATGCTCGGAGGAGAACAGGGTGGTGGAAGACGAATTCCGGCGCACCCTTACCTGGCGCGCCAAATGTCGGACTTCGGGTTCTGGCAGACCCTTGAGGTTCGAACATTGGGGTGCGCACGGAGATTTCGCCTTCTACCTACCTACACCCCTCCGCCTCGCTAAGATCTAAGCTATGGAAAGAACAGCACAAGAGACACAGGGTTTATACTGGTTCGGGCCACCATTGTGGTGTAATACCCTACTCCAGTGTGTGGTGTGGTGGATTGCCTCTTGGGCTGATGATGATGAGCAATACAAGGAAGAACAGCCTCGCGAGGGTCTGTTCTTGGCTGAGGGGATGAACTGCTAGGAGGAGTTCAGTCACCCTTCTCTCTCTCTCTTCTCGATTCTCTCTCCGATTTCGATTTCAATTCCCCCCTACCCTGTGGGTGGCTAGTCCTATTTATAGGCAAAGGCCCTGGGCCTCTTCCCAAATATTGAGCGGGAAGGGCGTCAACAATTGGCCATTTTGAAGGGGAACATCTGGTACACTTATCCTGACTAAAGTTGGTCCTCGCCTGCCAAAGGCTCTGGTGGTGACGCTAGCTTGGTCTCCACAATGACTTCCTTCCTGCCGTTGGACTGGTCTTGGTCTCGTTGCACCAAAACGGGTGCCTTTGCTTGATGCTCTCGCCTGCGCTTGCTCCCTTTGCACCAAAGAGGAAAGGAGGACACTGCGTGGCTGGCGCCCGCCTGGCGCCTTTGGTCGTCATGGCTTGCGTCACGGGCACCTCGTGAGGTACCCCGCCTTGATCTCTCCGCCTCCTCGCGAGCCAGCCTGATGAGGCCGTGCCTAAGGAAGCTCTGTGTCATCCGCCCCGCGAGGCTTGGCCCCTCGCGAGGGTCTTAGGTCTGTGTTGATGAAGATGGTCCGTGCTGGGCCCCCTTTTGAGCCACGCCGCAGGCCGCAGGCAGGCAAGTCTAGGGACCCCCGTTCCCAAAACACCGACAATTTTACATTCTCAAACCGGCAAGTTCTACATTCTTAAACCGGCTGAAGATCAAATGAGTATTTCAAAGGCCAATATTTTTGTTAAGCATTGGGAGCTGAAGTCAAAGGAGTTATTCTTCACAATATGTCTCTATGACAAACCGATGTCAGCAAATTGATTATGAAGCTGGTCTATTGACTCGGATTTTATAGAAGGAAGTGACAAGGACTTAAGGATAATCAAGATCAGATTAACATGGATAAATCCAAATTAAACTGGGGGCTAATGTCGGGGGTATACCCCGCGGTATGACCCGGCTGGAGTTGTAAACCGGCTGGGACTTCGTAAACCGGCGGATGGTAAACCGGCGGAGAGATAAGACAGATAGTTAAGACAGATGGCTATGACAGACGGTAAACTAGCAGGTGGTAAACCGGCAGGAGTTAAGTCAGACAATGTTAAACCAGCAGACAATGTTAAACCGGCAGACAATGTTAAACCAGCAAACAGTGATAACTGGGTTGCCAGGGGTTATGAACCCCAAGACATTATGAAGCTCAAGATGTTAAGAAGCCCATGAAGATAAGTTAGAATAGTTAAGTCTTAAGTCCAAGTTGGACTCTACATGTAACCCGCCTCTTCAACATATATAAGGAGGGGTAGGGCTCCCCAAAGAGGGAGAAGCTACAAGCAAGAAGAAACAATCTTAGGGCTAGACACAAAGAGGAGAGCTGGTTTACGGCGACTCCCTCGTGATGATAATGAGACCTAGCCTCAAACAACATGTAGGGTTGTTACCGGATGATGTTTCCCGGGGCTCGAAGCTGTCTAAATCCCTGTCTTGTGTTGCGTTTCTCGATTCCACTCAACCCCTCTCAAGCTACCAAAAAGATGCGCTGGCCTCATGACTAAGTCCTCACCCTAGGACATCTGTCGTGACAATTCCACGACAAGTTTGGAGTTAGCATATTTGATTTCTGCCTCCTGACTCGCTAGTCGGGTCTTCGCATCAGTCAATTGCAAGTTCAATTCAGATAAGGCATTCTGCAAAACATTCAGATGAGTCAAGATTTTGCTTCAAGTTCAAAAATCAAGATTCAAGTCTCAAGTACTTTACAAAAAACCACTTGACACTTGGGGCTAATGTTTGCCAAATCAAATTTTTATGACTCTAAAGACATACTTTAAGTCCCAAGTACCTTACAAAGTGAAAGTGCATTATATCGACTAGAGAGGGGTTGAATAGGCGATTTTTGTGAAATTCTTCACTGAGGAATTTGCCGGTGAGGAAATTCCTTAGGCGAAGAACTACTAGCAGCGGAATAAGTACTCAAAAGTAAACATAACAGAATACAAGCATAGTCATCATGATGAAATGAAGACAGGCACAGAGTACAGGAAGCGTAATCACAGATAACACAGGATGAAGACAAACAGACTGAAGAAATTGAGCTGAGGAAATTGAGAAAGTCTTCAGTTAAAGTCTTCAAACATAGATATGAACAAACACACAACACAGTTATGAGGAAATGGAAGAGTTGAGGAAATAGAACCAGTAAGCTTGGTGAAGACAATGATTTGGTAGACCAGTTCCAACTGCTGTCTCAGTTGTATGTCTGGTTGGAGCGGCTGAGTATTTAAACTCGAGGACACACAGTCCTGGACACCCAGTTCTAAACACACAGCTCAGGACACCCAGTCCTCACCGTATTCTCCTTGAACTAAGGTCACACAGACCTCGTCCAATCACTCATGGTAAGTCTTCAGGCAACTTCCAAACCTTCACAAACTTGGTCACTCGGCGATCCACAATTCCTCTTGGATGCTCTAGACCATGACACCTAACAGTCTAGAAGAAGCACAGTCTTCAAAGGTAACAAGCGTCGAATCCACGCAGGATCAATCTCTTCAGTGATGCTCAATCACTTGGGGTTTGTAGGTGTTTGGGTTTTGGGTTTTTGGTTTTTCCTCACTTGATGATTTTCGCTCAAAGTCCTGAGAGGATGGGTTGCTCTCAAATGACAAGTGTCAGTTTCTCTCGGAGCAGCCAACCAGCTAGTGGTTGTAGGGGGCGGCTATTTATAGCCTAGGGAGCAGCCTGACATGATAAGACATAAATGCCCTTCAATGATATGACCGTTAGGTGGATAGATATTTTGGGATAGCTGGCGCATAGCACACCAATGGTCGGAATTTTGAGTAGTAAAATCCTCAGGGCTATCATGTTCCTCACTGTATAGGCAATCCGCACTGGCGAATTCCTAACTCCTCAGTTAGGACAAATTCCTCAGAGACCAGAAGAACCTCGTCTCTGTCACTGAAGAAATTGACTGAATTGTATGAGATCTCCAATGGTTTCACTCGAAGGTATTGGTAGGTTTAGGATTTTGATTTGAGCATCACATGGAAATTTTTCCTTAGTATTTCCTCGACCCCCTTTAACAGTACGGTGTTTCCTATGACTCAAGAAAGAGAAAAACAAAACTATGAAAACGAAAGTCTTCAAGCTTCATATTCCTCGCATGAACATCAAGTCTTCACGGACACACCAATTTCTTCACTTTCAAAGTCTTCATGAAAGTCTTCAGAAATACCAAAATCTTCAGTCAAAGATATTCATTTTTAGGGGTCGACTTTTCCTGTAAATATCAAACTCCTCATAGACTTATAGACCTGTGTACACTCACAAACGCATTAGTCCCTTAACCTATAAGTCTTCAATACACCAAAATCACTAAGGGGCACTAGATGCACTTACAATCTCCCCCTTTTTGGTTATTGATGACAATATAGGTTAAGTTTTCAACGGGGATAAACATATGAAGTGTAACTATGGATATTGAGGAATTTGATTGCAAGATATAGAAGAACTCCCCCTGAAGATGTGCATAGTGAGGAATTTGCTTTTGAAGCAATGCACACTTGAAGAGTTGAATCATGGAGATCTCCCCCTATATCTTGTAATTCATACATGCATTTAACATATAATATGAAGAATTTGAAATGCATGATGAAATATGGTGCCTGATGAAATTCAGCATGCGTGCAATAATATTAACGAGGAATAAGCAGGCAGAAAAGTGCATCAAAAGTATCAGAGCACAGTGCATCAAAAGTATCAGAGCACAGTGCATCAAAAGTATCAGAGCACCATCGGGTTTAAGATTACAACTTGATCCAATAAAGTTTTAGAAGAGCGAGAGTTGTAACTTAGCAAAAAACGCCCATATAGTAGACCCGCTTGAAGCTAACTCATATTTCTCCCCCTTTGTCATCAAATGACCAAAAGGATCGAAAATGAGGAGTAACGCCCCTAAAGATAATCATGTTGAAGAAGGAGCGCCAGCATTGTTGGGGTCGTTTGTTGATGTAGGGCCTGCCGCAGTGTCATCCAAATCTTCATGTTCATCAGTGTCACGCGATGAAGAATATGAGCTGGCCACCAGAGAAGGAACCTGGACCTTCTTGAATTTCTTCGGTGGAGGTGCAGACCAGTCAAAATCTTCTTTGAGACCCATGTTCTTCAGATTTTCTTCATCATACAGAAGTGACAGGATTGCCCATGTGCGACCGAAGACTTGATGGAGGTAGTAGTGGTTTTTCTTCACTGCATTTTGTGTGGCAGTCATGTTGTGAAGAAGTAAACCAAACTGACGCTTAACCCATTTGTGATTTCGATCCACCTTCTGGTGAAGACTAAGCAGAAGTTCACGGTCAGTCATCACACGTGGAGCAGTGGCTTGAGGAGTGGACTTGGGTGCATTGGCAAAGTCATGTGTGGCAGAGTCATCATTGGTGGAATAAGATGCAGCTTTGCGAAACTGACCATCCAATGGATGAATGCCTTCATCTATTACAGCTGGTGCCTTGCCCTTTCCATCAACTGAGGAATATGTCTGCTTGAGGACTTCAATTGGGGGCAAGTAGCTGAGGTGATTCTGGAAATCAGCTTGGTAGTTGAGTGAAGACCTTGTCCTGAGGAATCTCATAATCCAAGGTGCATAAGGCTCCAGCTCAAACGGAGACAGTGCAACATTGGCCATAGTCCTCATGAAGAAATCATGATAATTGACAGGAATGCCATGAACGATGTTGAATACCAGATTCTTCATGATGCCAACAATTTCCTCATCACATGAGTCGTGGCCTTTGATGGGACTGATTGTCCTCGTAAGAATACGATAGACAGTTCTGGGCACATACATCAATTCCTTCATGAGGAATTTGGTTCTTGGTGCTTGACCTGGCTTCAAAGGTTTCATCAGCACCTGCATGTAATGATGTGTGAGCTCAGGTTCACTGTAGATGCAGCGAGCTTCTTCAAGGGGAGGACTGAGTGGTAGAGCACGAAGCAATTCAGAGGCTGGTGCAGTGTAGTGAGTGTTTTCAGACATCCAGTCCAGCACCCATGAATTCACATCTTTAGCATCTTCGGTGATGTGCAGTGTTGCATAGAATTAAAGAATCAGTTCTTCATTCTAATTGTAGATGTCAGAGCAAAAGTTTAGCAGTCCAGCGTCATGAAGAACACTGAGGACTGGTGCGAAGCATGACAGAGATTCCATATCCACGTGAGGAATATGCTCATGGTAGAAAATCTTCTCCTTGTTGAACAACACTGAGGAATAGAAATTGGCTTGACTAGCAGTCCAGAAATGCCTCTTCCTAATGCGAGCAGAGTCATATGGGTTGTAATCTTCGAAGAATACGTGCTCACCGAAGAAATCATCAACCTTGAACTTTTGCTTGCGTGAGAATGGATCCTTTGGCTTCGGCAGAGGAGTGTAAGTGAGTTGCATCACGACCTCAGGAATCTCAATTGCAGGTTCTTCAGGCTGAGGAATTTCTGGTTCCTCCTCAGGGGCAGTCTGCGTCGTTGGTTGTTCAGCAGCAGCAGTTTCTTCAGCGCTAGTGGCTGGAATTTCCTCATGGACAGATGCAGTGGGATGAGTTTCTTCAGAGCCCATGTGAACAGTTTGTGTGGGGGACTGAGGAATTTGCTGTAGAGGGGTGAACATTGGAGAGTTTGGATGCTGACCTTCCCAGAATTCATCACTGATTACGGGTGTGGATCAGCCAATGTCCACATCTTCATCTTCTGTTTCTTCAACGCCAGCCTCTTCAGCTGTGAACTGAGGCATAGGCGAGGAGATGATAGGTGTTGAAGGGATCACATCCACTTCAATTTCTTCATCCAACGGTTCAGACGAAGCAGCAAAAGGAGTTTCTTCATCAGATCCGCTAGGGACCACATATTCTTCATCAAAAGGAACAATGTCCTTTGATGGCCTGGTTGAGATGGGAACAACATCGATCGGATTTGCAAATGAACTTGTCATAGGCTTCATTTTCTTCGGAGCTGAAGAATCTGAAGCAGCTGATGCTTTCCTTTTCTTCACTGCGGCACGCTCTGCAGCCTTGGTCTTCTTTACATCTGATGCAGATGGAAGGATTGGAGTTGAAGTTGGTGCAGGAGCAGCTGAGGAATCTGGTTGATTTTCTTCAGGCACAACTGATGCAGTTGCCCTGAGTTCTTAAGTTTCTTCAGGCACACCACTAGTGGGTGCCCTGGCAATTTCTTCAGGGGCTGGAATGTAGTCATCAGCCCTGGAACTCACATTATCTTCAGCAGCCTGATTGTCATCAGCGGTGCTGGCATTTTCTTCAGTAGGCTGAGCAGATGCTTCAGCCTGAGGAATTTCCTGTTGCGTTGAGGCTGCAACATTGGAAGTGAAGTTATCCGCAAGTTTCACAAAACGAACCTTGGCTCCAAGCCAATCAGCGCGATATGCGTCAAAGTCATCACTGAGTTTCTTAATCTCAGTCTGAATAGTGACAAGTTGTTCAATTGTCATAGAGATAGTGTTTTTCTTCAGATAGCGCTCTTTCTTGTACTGTGCTTTCTTGATCTGCCTGGCCTTCTCAAATTTCCACTTTTCTTCTTGAATGAAGTGGGTCAGCATGTGACTCTGGCCAGGGGTCAGCTTGAAGTCAGGCAAGGGAGTGTTGGGGTCCTTGTGCCAATCATCAATGTAGTCGAGGATCAGCTTGGGATCCAAAAGTAGTGGCACCTCTGATCCCTTGGCTCTAGCGGCCCTGACTTGCCTGTCTCCGATGATTTCTGCAAGTTCATCATCATCAGCTTCGTCTTCATCAGACGGCACTTGGAAAGCGACTTGCTTCTTTTGAGGACTTGGGCGAGGACCTCGTCCAGCAGTGGCCTTTGTCTTCAGCAGTGAGGGGCCAGCTGAGGAACTTGGTGCAGCTGAGGAAGTTGGTGCAGCTGAGGAACTAGCTGAGACACCTGAGGCAATGGAGATGCCGGCAGTCCTTTGGCATGAGGCGAGATGCACAGATGCTAAGGATTTAGTCGGAACAACTGAGGGCTTTGGTGGGGGAGCTGAGGACTTTGGAGGAACAGGAGAAGCATGAGGAATTGGCCGTGAGGGCATTGATGATTCTGGCCATGAGGGCATTGCCAAGGAACTTAGCCTGCACGCAGGCTTCTTAGACATAGCCTTCTTTGGCTTGACAGAAGAGGCCTCAGCAGAGGCAGCAGAGTCTTCATTGAATTTCCTCACTGCTTCTCTAGCTTGCTTAGCCAACTTGGCTTGGCGCTTGGCCCATTCATCAGGATAGTCCTCACCGCGCTTGAGGCTGGTGGGATCTGCTATTTGGCCAGGTGCCAATGGAGCTCTTGGGCATGGAGGATTGAGTGCGAATTTCTTCATGTACTTAGGAGTGACATATCTATACTCCCTCCATTCTCTTGCCCATCTCCTCTCTATCCTCTGTTTGCGCAGTTTGCGCTCATTCTTAGTTTCCTCAGTAGGTGTGCAGTACCCAGCATATATGTCATCAGGGATCTCAAACGTTGTATTTACCTCAAGCCTCTTTCCTCCTTTCTGTGGCCTTTTACCATCAGCCATTTTCTTCAGTTGAGGAATTTGAACAATTGAATTCTCTGAAGAAGTATGCAACTTTTCTTCGAGGAACGCTGCAAATGAGTTAAGTTGATGAGAACCTAGTGATTCAGCAGCTGACATGTGTACTTGTGAACAGAGTATAATTGCGAGGAATTTGGAGAGGTCATATGCGTTCTTAGAAGGTTTTTCAAAAAGAACAAGTTTGAGGAATTTGACCAGATGAGTCTTGAAGATTTTCACTAAGTGTTCTTTGTCTTAGGTTCCAGAGTTGTATAGATCGAAGATCCACACAATTGAGGAATCTTGAAGAAAAATGATTCTTAGAGAAACGAATCAAGAACAGATGACTTGGGAGGTGTTCAGTGTGTGAAGATATGAAGAAAAACACTTTTGAAGATTTTGTAGATAATCATTCGAATCAACGAGGGCAGTAAAAGTAATTTTTAATTACCCTGGACAAAGAACACGATGAACTGGAGTGAGGAGATGTGAAGTTCGTCCGTGCAGATCTTCCACGCCCTAACTCGGCGGAGGAAGACGGCTACAGCGGTGGCGGAGTGAAGATTTCCGCAGTCAGCGCGAGTACGTCGGTGACGAGGTCGAGGCAGTGAAGCTCTTCCTCACCGGCGGCGCTAGAGTTTGAGAAGCTCGAGCTGGAGAGAGAGGTCGAGCGGAGTAAAAGAAGTGAGGAAGGGAAGGAGGGGTATTTATAGCCACGGTGAAAAACTGCTCATCCGAAGAAATTGGATGAACGTGCCCCTGACCCTTCTCATTCGCATGACATGTGTCACCCACGTAGTGAGAGGTGGAGATCGTGTTAGATCGTGGGTGAGTGGATAAGTGTATCGTGGGATGCGGAATGGTTTGAGCGGCAAAGCCGAAAATTTCGATAAGATAGGTTTCAAAGTTCCGTTCGCAATTTCTTCAGCTGACAAGGACATAGTGAAGATTTTGAACGAGTTTCAAATAGAACACACATGAAGAGGGGAAGGGTCTGATCACATTCACTTAGCAGAAAACCAACTTGAAGAAATAACAATAAGTGAATGTTGTAGAGGACATAAACTCATATATATATATATATATATATATATATATAGCCAATGAAGAAAAATGACGGAACCAGTGAAGACTATGCAAAGTTGAAGAATATGAATAATTTGAGGAATTTCAACTTTTGGTGGTGGCGTGACCCACCGTATAAGAATGATGATTTCAGACACCGCGTACAATTATCATAGGGTTCTGAGAATCAAACTCTTCATTAATTTCTTCACACTAAGAGTGTTATTCTTCATTGATTGAAGAAAAATGTTTCTTCATGTGTTGCACATCTAAGTCATCAATTTTGCATAAGTGTTAGGATGAGTGTCCTTTTCAAAGAACATTCAAAGATTCTAGGATATTTAGCTCACACCCCAACTTGCTAAATCTCTTCTCATCCAAGGGCTTTGTGAAGATATCGGCTAGCTGTTCTTCAGACTTCACATGCTCAATAGAAATGTCGCCTTCAACACATGATCACGAAGAAAATGATGATGAATCTGAATGTGCTTTGTCTTCGAGTGCTGAACTGGGTTGTGAGCAATCTTGATGGCACTCTCATTGTCACAGAAGAGAGGCACATTCTTCATGTTGACGCCGTAGTCCTTGAGAGTTTGCTTCATCCATAGCAATTGGGCACAGCAAGAACCAGCGGCAATGTACTCAGCTTCAGCAGTAGATAGTCATATGCAGTTCTGTTTCTTCGAGGACCAACAGACCAAGGATCGTCCGAGGAAATGACATGTACCAGATGTTGACTTGCGATCCACACGATCACCAGCATAGTCAAAGTCAGAATATCCAACAAGATCAAAAGCCGAGCCCTTGGGGTACCATAATCCAAGTGTTGATGTGTGAGCTAGATATCGAAGAATATGCTTCACAGCCTTATGGTGTGATTCCTTCGGTGTAGCTTGAAATCGGGCACACATGCAAACACTAAGCATTATATCTGGCCTAGATGCACATAAGTACAATAAGGAACCTATCATGGAGCGGTATACCTTATGATCGGAGTCAATACCATTTTCATCAGTGCACAGTTGGACATTTGTGGGCATAGGAATTTTGACGCCTTTGCAATCTTGGATGCCGAATTTCCTCAGTACATCCTTGAGGTATTTCTCCTGAGATATGAATATGCCATTGCGTTGTTGACGAATTTGAAGACCTAAGAAGAATTTCAACTCTCCCATCCTAGACATTTGATATTCTTCACTCATCATATAGGCAAATTCATCACTATAACGTTGGTCAGTACAGCCAAAGATAATATCATCAACATATATTTGGCACACAAACAATTCACCATCATAAGATTTAGTGAAAAGAGTAGGGTCGAGTGACCCGGGTTTGAAGCCTTTCTTCATGAGGAGTTCCTTCAAGGTATCATATCAAGCCCGTGGGGCCTGCTTGAGGCCATAGAGGGCCTTGTTGAGTCCGAAGACTTTGTCAGGATTCTTTGGATCTTCAAAACCTGGGGGTTGAGCAACATATACTTCTTCCTCAAGCTTACCAATGAGGAATGCACTTTTCACATCCATTTGATATAAAGTGATATCATGATGGTTAGCATAAGCAAGTAATATGCGAATAGCCTCAAGTCTAGCAACAGGTGCAAAAGTTTCATCGAAATCAATTCCTTCAACCTGTGTGTAGCCTTGAGCTACAAGCCGTGCCTTATTCCTCACCACAAGGCCATTTTCATCTTGCTTGCTGCGGTAGATCCACTTTGTGCCAATGATATTGTGCTTGCAAGGATCTGGACATTTGACCAGTTCCCAGACATTGTTGAGCTCGAACTGATGTAATTCTTCCTGCATGGCCTAAATCCACTCAGGCTCCAGAAATGCTTCATCTACCTTAGTGGGCTCTGTAATAGAGACAAAAGCATAGTGCCCACAAAAGTTAGACAGATGTGAAGCTTTTGAGCGTGTGAGAGGACCTGGCGCTTTGATGTCATTGATGATCTTTTCAACTTGCACTTCTTTTGCAATGCGAGGATGAGCTTGTTGTCGTTGAAGAATTTGATCAACGTTTTCTTTAGCATTTTCTTCAGGTGCATTAGCCCGACGTTCTTCATGTTCTGGAATGAATTCTTCAGCAGATTCTTTAGTAGGAATGACATCCTCAGTAGCCTTGAACTTGATAGTTTCCTCAGGTGCTGGTTCATCTATCACAGTAGGTAGGTGCTCTCTTTGCGAGCCATTAGTTTCATCAAACCGCACATCTACAGTTTCAACAACTTTGTGAAGAACGTTGTTGAAGACTCTGTAGGTGTGCGAGTCCTTTCTGTAACCAAGCAAAAAACCTTCATGTGCTTTCGGTGCAAATTTTGAGTTGTGATGAGGATCTCTAATCCAACATTTAGCACCGAACACTTTGAAATAACTTACATTGGGTTTCTTATCAGTGAGGAGTTCACAGGCAGTCTTTTTGAAGAATTTGTGAAGATATACTCTGTTGATGATGTGGCATGCAGTATCAGTTGCCTCAGTCCAGAAACGACGGGGCGTTTTGTATTCATCAAGCATAGTGTGAGCCATCTCAGCAAGAGTCGTGTTCTTGCGCTCCACGACGCCATTCTGCTGAGGAGTGTAAGGAGCAGATAACTCATGAGTAATACCAAGTTCATCAAGATAGTCATCGAGACCAGAATTCTTGAACTCAGTGCCATTGTCACTTCTGATGTGCTTGATCTTCACACCAAAGTTGGTTGAAGCCCTCGAGGAAAATCGTTTGAAGACTTGCTGCACTTCATGTTTGTAAGTAACAAGGTGTACCCATGTGTAGCGAGAATAATCATCAACAATAACAAAGCCATATTGAGATGCTTGATTTGAAATAGCAGAATAATGATTAGGACCAAAGAGATCCATGTGAAGCAATTCAAACGGGCGAGTGGTGGTCATGATAGTCTTTGCTGGATGCTTGGCCTTCATCATCTTCCCAGCTTCACAGGCTCCGCATAGGTGATCCTTGAGGAATTTGACATTCTCGATGCCAATGACATGCTTCTTCTTCGCAAGCGTGTGCAAATTCCTCATGCCTGCATGACCAAGTCGTCGATGCCAGAGCCAGCCTTCTGAAGCTTTTGCAAGTAAGCACACGGCTGGTTGTGGTCCTGTAGAGAAATCAACAATATACAGGTCTCCTCTCCTAAAGCCTTCGAAGACTTTGGAATTGTCAGCTTCCATAACCACAACACAATGGTACTTGCCAAAGACAACAACCATATCAAGATCACAAAGCATTGAGACAGACATAAGGTTGTATCCTAAGGACTCAACAAGCATGACTTTGTCCATGTGTCGACCCTTTGTAATCGCAACCTTACCTAGACCCAATACCTGACTTTTGCCTTTGTCAGCAAAGATGATATGCTTCAGATGCGACGGAGATAATGGAGCATCCATCAATAGATTCTTGTCACCAGTCATGTGGTTTGTACATCCACTATCGAGGACCCACTCAGTGGCTTTGGGTTGATCATCCTGCAGACGAATTAGTGCAGCTTACAAACTCATATACTTCATAAGTGAAGAATATGACATAAATTCATCAGATCAATTTCATCAAGTAAAAGAACTGATAAAGCAATATGAGGACGTGAGAAATGAAAGTTCATTTCTTCATGATTAGCCTGCGTCCTATCAGGCATGCTCAGGTCTCCAGCAAATTCTTTAGATGATTACGTGCGTTTGGAGACCTGACCCTGCAGAAGAGATTAGTTCTTTTTCTTCACCACCCACATCTGAAGGGGTGGCAAAGAGTTCATCATTCTGCGAGCTCCATACGAGAAGGATGGCATAGAAGCCAGTCCATTTCGTTTCACATAAGAGGGGTTAGAGTAAGCATAAGAGTATGCAGAGAAATTCTTCGAGGACTTATGGACATAATGATTTGAAAAATAATGCATATATCCATAATCCTTAGATCTTCCCTGCGAAACAGACGGGTTAGCACGATGATGTTCATATGAGGACTTTGATCCATATGAGGAATTTGGTCCGTATGAGGACTTAAATCCATATGAAGAATTTGGTCCATATGAAGAATTTGATCTGGGGTTCCTATTCTTCATAGGTGGCGTCATGATGACATTCACCTGAAGATTTTCAAGGCATCTTTTGGGAACCCAGATTTTCTTCATAGGGGAGCCGTTCCTGCAGTTAGTGCCAACATATCTAGCAAATACTTCACCATTCTGATTTTTGAACAGTTTATAGTTGGAGTCAATTGACTCATCATCAGAATGAGGAGTTTCACATGCAAATCCAGATAAGTTAGATGGGTCAACTGGAGGTCCCTTTGCAGCAACCCATGTAGTTTTGGGGTACTGCTTAGGCTTCCAATATGTACCATCAGCATTGAGTTTCCTCTCAAAGACGATACCCTCTTTTCTAGGGTTCCTGTTGAGGATCTGCTTTTTAAGCACATCACAAAGAGCTTGATGCCCTTTGAGGCTTTTGTACATGCCTGTCATGTACAATTCCTTCAGCCCTGCATCGTCAGTGATACTAGCAATGTCCTCAGATGAGGAATTAGTGATAGCAGAGGCATGTGAAGAATTTGAAACATTAGCAGCATTTGAACATTCATGTGAAGAATTAGCAGATTCACGTTCAATGCACTTCAAGCATGGAGGAACAAATTCTTCCTGAGAAGTGCTGATTTGTTGAGCAAGTAATGAATCGTGCTCCTTCTGAAGATCTTCATAACTCACTCTTAGCTTCTCAAGGTCTTGCTTTCTTTGAAGAAATTCATAAGAAAGCTTCTCATGGTCAGATAAGAGAGTGGTATGTTGATCTTGAAGGGTGTCATACTTAGTATGAAGTCTCTAAAGACTTTCAGCCAAATCTTTTGACTGATCCATTTCTTCATCCAACATATCATCGCTCTTGTTTAGCATATAGTGAGCTTTTTCCAAAGCTCTTTGTTGTTTAGTGGCAAGGGAAGCAAGTTTGACATAGCTGGGTCCAAATTCATCACCAGATTCATCATCACTAGACTCGGATAGGTAGCATTCAGTTACCTCAGCATCTTTTGCCATAAGGCATGATGCAGAAGATTATGATTCTAGTTCGAATGTCATCGCTTTGAGAGATTCCTTGAAGTCCTCAAACCAAGGATCATGACAGGTTCGATGACCTTCATAGACCTCAGAGAGACGGTCCCAGATGAGCTTCGCATGATCAACATGCATGATATTCCTGAACTGATTTTGTGACAGACTGGAGCAGATGACATCCTTCGCCTGAGGTTTAGAAGAGTGTACTTGCTAATGTCATCAGCTTCTGCCATCTTGCACAGATCGGCCAGACCAATCTCAATGACGGTCCACAACTCGATGTTCATCGCCATGATGCGTTTCTTCATCATGGCCTTCCACTTGGGATACTCGTGACCGTCAAAGATGGGGCATGTCACTTTCGTCATACCTGCGGTCGACATAACTAAAACTCCAGGTGGTTAAACCAAAATCACACAGAACAAGGGAGTACCTTGCTCTGGTACCAACTGAAAGTGTGTTATATCGACTAGAGGGGGGTGAATAGGCGATTTTTGTGAAATTCTTCACTAAGGAATTTGCCGGTGAGGAAACTCCTTAGCGAAGAACTACTAGCAGCGGAATAAGTACTCAAAAGTAAACATAACAAAATACAAGCATAGTCATCATGATGAAATGAAGACAGGAACAGAGTACAGGAAGCATAATCACAGGATAACACAGGATGAAGACAAACAGACTGAAGAAATTGAGCTGAGGAAATTGAGAAAGTGTTCAGTTAAAGTCTTCAAACACAGATATGAACAAACACACAACACAATTATGAGGAAATGAAAGAGTTGAGGAAATAGAACCAGTAAGCTTGGTGAAGACAATGATTTGGTAGACTAGTTCCAACTGCTGTCTCAGTTGTACGTCTGGTTGGAGTGGCTGAGTATTTAAACTCGAGGACACACAGTCCTGGACACCCAGTTCTAAACACACAGCTCAGGACACCCAGTCCTCACCGTATTCTCCTTGAACTAAGGTCACACAGACCTCGTCCAATCACTCATGATTAGTCTTCAGGCGACTTCCAAACCTTCACAAACTTGGTCACTCGGCGATCCACAATTCCTCTTGGATGCTCTAGACCATGACACCTAACAGTCTGGAAGAAGCACAGTCTTCAAAGGTAACAAGCGTCGGATCCACGCAGGATCAATCTCTTCAGTGATGCTCAATCACTTGGGGTTTGTAGGTGTTTGGGTTTTGGGTTTTTGGTTTTTCCTCACTTGATGATTTTCGCTCAAAGTCCTCAAAGGATGGGTTGCTCTCAAATGACAAGTGTCAGTTTCTCTCAGAGCAGCCAACCAGCTAGTGGTTGTAGGGGGCGGCTATTTATAGCCTAGGGAGCAGCCCGACATGATAAGACATAAATGCCCTTCAATGATATGACCGTTAGGTGGATAGATATTTTGGGACAGATGGCGCATAGCACAACAATGGTTGGAATTTTGAGTAGTAAAATCCTCAGGGCCATCATGTTCCTCACTGTGTAGGCAATCCGCACTTGCGAATTCCTAACTCCTCGGTCAGGACAAATTCCTCAGAGACCAGAAGAACTTCGTCTCTGTCACTGAAGAAATTGATTGAACTGTATGAGATTTCCAATGGCTTCACTCGAAGGGATTGGTAGGTGTAGGATTTTGAGTTGAGCATCACATGGAAAATTTTCCTTAGTATTTTCTCGACCCCCTTTAATAGTACGATGTTTCCTATGACTCAAGAAAGAGAAAAACAAAACTATGAAAACGAAAGTCTTCAAGCTTCATATTCCTCGCATGAACATCAAGTCTTCATGGACACACCAATTTCTTCACTTTCAAAGTCTTCATGAAAGTCTTCAGAAATACCAAAATCTTCAGTCGAAGATATTCATTTTTAGGGGTCGACTTTTCCTGTAAATATCAAACTCCTCATAGAGTTATAGACCTGTGTACACTCACAAACGCATTAGTCCCTTAACCTACAAGTCTTCTATATCAAATTTTTATGACTCTAAAGACATACTTTAAGTCCCAAGTACCTTACAAAGTAACAACACTTGGCACTTGGGGGCTAATGTATGCAGTTCAACAAGTTTCTCAAGGTTAAGCCGGAGTATTAAGTCCTTTGAATACGGTACCAAACAATTTAAAGTACCAGCTCATTCGTGATCAAAATGAACCGGCCCTTGGGGACTACAGGTGAAGCTTTGTTCTATTGAATTCAAGAAAAGTTCCAAAGGTAAAGGTCTCGGCCTATATTTTAAAGTCTCCAGATCATTCTGGTTCTCTCAAAATCTGAAGACTTGGGGGCTGAAGGAATATAGATAAGCCAGAAGAATGTTCCTCGTATTTCAACTGCAGCTGTTTGACCATTTCAATCTCAGAGTCGCGACTAGAGTGTCCATGGCTAAGATAGCCGGATAAAATATCATTGGCATTTAGATGGTCATAGTTGGCAACGTCAAAGCGAACTTTCTACATCTCAATGCCTCTTGTTTCGCAGTACACCGAGCCAACATGATTGGATTCCCTGGTTCAATAAAGCGGCTCTCGGTGATCTGAACGTCTTGTGCAGACGGTGATGGCGGGTTGGCTGAGCCTGATGGTCCAGTAGTAGAAGGGTTCACAGTGATCTCATCAAACAAAGGCTCAGGAGGATTTGCTTCTACATCAACAAGCGGGTCTGCTGGAGCGTCGGTTAATGGAGAAGATGGCCTGGCAGGGTCAGATGCAAGCACTGGCGGGTCTTCCACCGGTTTATCTACCTTCACTTTCTTGGATTGAATGCCGGTTCAGTTTAATGGTGAGATTGACAGTTAAGTGATGAAGATCCAAACAAGTAATGGCGGCTTAGTTAAGGGCTAATGACATATAAAGAAAATTAAGCTGGCATGATAAGCCGCCATGACTACAGATATTTGAAGAAGGCAAATTCAGCTAAGTATTGAGACAAACAAGTTTCCTACATTGCTTGATATTATTCCAGATCAAATGGTTATTCAAAATGAAAACAATTCTAGACCTAAAAAGTTCAGTACAGAGGAGTCGGTATGTTCTGAAGCAGCCTTTTAATCAGAGAAAGGGATCTGTGGATCAAGAAGAGGTACAAAAACACTACCGCGCGAGCATATATATAACTTTATGGATCAGAAAAGGCTGGCTGCAGAAGAACTACGATGAACTATGATGAACTATGAAGAACACGCAGGAGCTTGGAAACCCTAAAATGAGGATCTGAGAAGTAAAAAGGGAGACACTTACGATTGCGGATCTTCTGTGGAGGTCGCCGTTGTTCTCTGGATCGGTTCGGGTTGATGCAGCGGCCAACATCGACAAAGACGGAGGTAAAGCATGGCGGTGGCGAAACTCGAGCATCAAGGGGTTTGCGAGAGGAAGAAGACGGAGCGAGAGAGGAGAATGAGAAGGCCGAGGCGTGCCTATTTATAAGCAAAAGATGCGAACAGATGGGCGCAAAAAATCAAGGGAGAGCCGAATAATGGTTATCCAGCTATACAGGTGCCTCGATTCTCAGGAAACATTAAAGATAAAAGATTCGTTGGAAGATGACATCATGAAAGTTTTTTACGTTTTCAAGAGATGACGTCACGGCGGGTTACAAGAAAATTTCAGCGAAGATAAGAAGATGGATTTTTGTCTAAGTATTGAAGATTGACAAAGAAGGAAGTTCAAAGTCAAACCTGGGGCCTAATGTTGGGGATATTACTATCAGTTATGACCCGCCCAGGAGGGGTCGGGTCAGGCCCAATGGCGGGTTACACAAGAAGCCCAGTAAACATTCAAGATTATAGTTTATTAAATATTATAGAAGGCCCAAAGGCCTGAAGGCGGTTTAAGGCCTAATATTGTGAACCGCCATACGTAAGGAAAGACTTGTAAAGAAAGGCATGTAAAGGAAGTCACCGAGCCGGACACGATTATGAGCCGGCCGGGACTCTGTAGGCCACCGGGCGTCAACCCATGTATATAAGGGGACGACCCGGTGGCATCTTAGGGCAAGAAACAACAAGTCGATAACCAAGCCGGCGAGTTGAGCCTCTTGGTGATCGAAACCCCAGCAATACCAATCCCAACTAGACGTAGGATTTTACCTTCATCGTAAGGGGCCGAACTAGTATAAAACCCTCTCTTGTCCTTTGTCCCAATTAACCCCTTTAAGCTTCCTAGTGCGATGGCCCTACGACTAAGTCCTTGCTCTAGGACATCTGCCGTGACAATTCCACGACATCTAGTGATGAAAACTACGATGAAACGTCAATTAATCATGCTAATCAAGATAAAACGAATTATGATGATAAGAAGGAGATTGAGTGTCTAACTAAAGAACTAAACACTCTTAAGTTAGCTCATGAAACTACCTTGGAAAATCATCGAGAACTTTTAAAGACTCATGATAAGCTACGCTTTGAAAAGCTCAACCTTGAGCAAGAGCATGCGTTTTTAAAGGCAATCAATGATGATCTTCACAAGAAAAGTTCTTCTTACATTGCCAAGCGTTTACTCTTGTCTACTTACATGCCACAAGTTAAATCTAGCAACAAGAGCAAGAAAGATTCTTCATCTAGTAGTAACAACAATCATGCTAAATCCAATATTGTTGCTTCTAGTAGTTCTCTTGATTCCACTAATGATTCTCTGAGCCAAGTTACACTTGAGCAAGAAAATAGCTTATTGAAGGGAATTATAGAGAAAGGTGTTTACAAGAGCCTTGCCGGGAATAAGCAATTTGAGGAAATTGTACGCAAGCAAGGAAGACACCGGAAGAATCAAGGTGCTGGTTTTGAACGAAAGTTCAATGCCAATGGAGTTGAGTGGGAAGAAGATCAATACCCCAAGACAAAGTTTGTTCCTCAATAAGGGAAGTATGATCCTACTTCTTTTAAAGGGACACAAGCTCAAGATGATCTTCCACCACAAGACCACAAGCAAAAAGGCAAGGACAAGCTTCAAGAGGAGATTGATGCATTTAAAGAAGCACCCAAGGCCTTGGTCAAGTGGGTTCCCAAGACCAAATCAAGTTCTACTTCATCAAGTACAACTACAACTCCAAGGGTTCCCATCAAGATGGTGTGGATCCAGAAGAAGAAGAACTAGAGAGTTCTTGAGGGTGACTCCGCCAACATACTTCACTCTTATCATTTTGGCGAGGACAAGTGCAAACAACTTCCATATCTTGCACTAGTTCAAGGAGTCACAAACCCTCTTGTTGGTAAGACAAGGGACAAGGTAACCTAATGCTTTCATGGACATCATCTTATGTATGCATCACTCTATGTCTATGGATATCCTTGTTTGTTCCTTGCAGGACTAACCCGTGTAGGTATTGAAAGTGCAACTCACTCCAAAGGATTGCTCCAAATGATCCACATCAACATTGAGCATCTACATCTTCAACACCTATATGAAGTCATCATCGACAAAACCCTAGGTTAGTTCATCCCTCTTAGGGGGGATATCACATCTAGGGGGAGCTTTACTCAATTTAGCTAAAGCAACTCTAATGGTGTGAACACAACAATGCTTTATGTAAAAGTGGTAACCCCACTTGTGCTTAAATGATGAGTATGACCTATGATCAAATGTTCTCATTTGACTCCTAAGTCAATATACTCATATATATATATGACCTAGTCATTGCCAAATTGCTTGATAGATGCTAGAGTGTTTGTGCATGCTTTGTCACATAATTCATTTGCCATCTTATTGTGTGAGCATGTTGGTTGCATACTTTACCCATTCGAGGACATCCATTTGTTGCTTTGATTGTTTGTCCTTTTACCTTTTGCCAAATGGATGGACAAGAATGCCTAAGAACTCCCTCTAGCTATCTATGCTTTTCTCGTCTCAAACTCTATTCATGCTACATCACAAAGTTTGAACAAGTCAGATTCGAACCACTCTATGTGAGGAGCACTCGGAGTTCCCAATTCGTCATAGACTTAAACTTCCAAAACCTCTTTGTGTATCTCGGTCTGACCGATTCATCCTTTTCGGTCCTACCGAGTCACTAAGTTGATCTAGGGTTTTCAATATCGGTGCAACCGATTAGAACCTTTCGGTCACACAGAGTTGCAGTAACTGCTTGCAGTTTTGCATCTCGGTGCCACCGAGTCGTTCCACTCGGTCACACCGACAGGGTTCGGTTATATATACCGACGGGCCAAAATTTGGAAATTTTTCCGAACCTCCTCTCCCGCGCATAACCTACTCTCCCTCCTCGGGTCTCCGGATCATCCTCTCATCGCTAGCGACCTCCCGCCGCTGGTCTCCGCCGTCAACGGATATCTGCCCCGTCGTTGCCGCCATAGCAAGTTCGCCGCCGAACTAGGGTATGAACTTGATCTTTGTGCTAATCCATAACTCTGATTCTTAGCACAATGCTTTGTCATGATTCTTGCCACGAATGAAATCATCATGTCCAGCAAAAACGTCCCGTAGATTGGTTTTGATTTGAAAATTTAGGGTTAGGTCTCCGCCGAATTCATCTCGGACCGACCGAGTTGTAGAAATCGGTCTCACCGATTTGGCATAGGCCATTGCACACGTGTTTTCGGTCTAACCGAAAATTGCAAATCGGTGTGACCGAGTTCAATTCTCTATGAAACCCTAGCAGTCTCGGTGCCACCGAACTGTGACTCGGTCTAACCGAGTTCACTAGTTTAGGTTCCAAAAGCTGCTTCGGTATCACCGAGTTTACAAATCGGTAGATCTGAAATGCTTTGTGTGAAGAACTAAAACTAAGTTTTTAAGTCATCCTTTTTTTAAAACTCATGTACTTTGTGATGCTCATCTACTCTACCTCATCTATAATCTATTCACAGGGTCTGCTAATAGTTTGCCTGCACGATGTCTGACCAAAGTGATAGCCAGAACAAGTCTGAGAAGCAAGTTCAACTGAGTGAGGTCACTAGTCCCCCCAGTTCATCTGATGATGGCAGTAGGAGCACACTGTAACGCCCCAGATACAACTTTCCATATTTGTAACTCCGACTCTTGCCTTTTCTGGAGATGTGATACGATTTTCCCTTCGTGGTTGGGTTTCTGTCTCTCGTTTTGCATTTTTTTTCATGTCATGCATTTCATATCATGTCATCATGTGTATCTCATTTGCACACGTGTTCGTCTCATGCATCCGAGCATTTTCCCCGTTGTCCGTTTTGCAATCCGACTCCCCCTCATGCACCCGGCGTACCCCTTTTGTCTCTTTCCATGAGAGAGTGTTAAACATTCTTGGAATGGACCGAGATTTGCCAAGCGGCCCTGGTACACCACCGGTAGACCGCCTGTCAAGTTTCATGCTATTCGGACTCCGTTTGATACTCCAACGGTTAACCGGGAACCGTAAAGGCCTCGTGTGTGTTGCAGCCCAACACCCTCCAAAACGGCCAATAACTCATCCAAACTTATCCCATGTCCTCCGTCATTGGATCACGATCGTATGGGCAAAAACTACACCTCATTTGGACATTCCTACCTCCCTCTACCTATTTAAACACCTCTCCTATCCAAAACCGCAGTCTAAACCCTAGATCCACTCCTCCCCGTGCCACCGGACGCATCCGCGCCACGCCGGACTTTTCCACCGCCACCGCCACGTCGCTCTGACCAATGGGAGCACGACACGTCACCCCGCCGATGCTCCCCTCCACTCACAGTGCGCCACTTGTCCCCGTCGTCCTTCCACCGTCGCCGCGGCCCGAGGGGCCTGAGGCCGGCCCGCCCGAGCCGCGACCGGGCCCGAGCGCCCGAGCCACCCCGTCGCTTTCTCCTCGCGCCTCCGCTGCCGGTGAGCCACCGCGTCACCGCCGCCTTCTCCTCACCACCCGGCGCCGCCATGCCTTCGCCGCGCCGCCGCTTCCTCCGCCAGGCCGCCGCTTCCTCCGCCGCTCGCCGCGCCGCCCGGATCCGGCATCTCCGGTGCCGCCCAGTCCTACTCCGGCCACCGCGAAGATGAAATCCGGCCCTACCTCGACTTCCGTGCCAAAGTCAACCCTAGATTTGGAGGGTAAAAATATCTCTAAGTCTTTTTCCCTCACATTCTATAGCCCTGTTCAACATGCCATAACTCCTCATCCGTAGATCCGTTTTGCATGCATGATATATCAAAATGTTCATCATGATGTGCTCTTCATTTCATTCCATTGTGACCTGCTTGTTTTAGTCAATCTTGATGCCCAAATCGTTCATGAAAGAGTGCTATAAACTGTTAGGTGCTGATTCTTATCAGAGTATGAGGATTTGTCTTTTTCGTCACATTTGTTGTGTGCTGCATATGAGCATGAGCTCTACATGTATTTTGATCTATTCCATGCCATCTTTACAGGGGTGTATGCCATGTATTTTTGTAATCTTTGTGGTGACTAGCACAAGCATGCAAAGTAGCTCTCGTGATATTGCTGATTTCAGAGACTTAGAATTTCACTAAGTCATTGCTCTGCTGTTATTTTTGATACCATGTAACCATGTTGCTACAGTGAGATACATGCTTTATTTGAGTTGCTTCAGTAAGGATGATTTGGACATATGGTTATGCTCTATACATCCATGCCCCTATTTACATTTATGGAGTGCCCATGCATGACTTAATCTTGCTCTACTTTTGCTATAAAATGTTCCTGGCAGATTGTTTACATGTTAATCAATTTTGCCAAGGTTGTTGTAGTTGATCCATGCATGCTATGAGATTATTCTTGCCATGGTTAGCTTCATGAACATCCCATCTTGCTGTTGCTATGCTTAGTTTGTCCTACAAGGCTTTGTGGTGAGTGAATCGAGCTCGCAAAAGATGCCTTCATAATTCTGTTTATACCATGATCAGTTTTCTGCTAAGTCTGAATCTGTTAACGAAACTTGCTTTGTTTACATGGGTGCCATCATATTTTCTGTGCCTTTTTGGCTCATGGTCAGTAAGGGACTTTTGTTCTATGCTTTGAGTAGTTTCATGCCATACCTTGTATAGCTATGTTTTGTTCCTGTAGCATGTTGTTAGCTTGCTCTAAACATGTCTTCCTGATGTTAATTCCTGGCATGTTGTTATTTTCACTAAGTCTGTGATGCTGATATCTTTTACACTTTTGCCATGCTTGTTTGAACCTGCTATTGTGTGATTCAGCCGTAGCTCAGTGTTAATATTTTATTAAGCATCTTGAGTAGATCTCTGCCATATGCTTTGTTGTTATGTTGGAGTGCGGTAGCTTAGTTTCTTCTTGCATTCTAGATGGCATCGTGCTGTTAATCGCAGAATTGTGCCATTATTGTTTTGCTTGCCATTTGCAAACCGTGCATCCGATTCCGGTGATCTTTATATCGATTTCGACTGAAATCATCTCATCTTTTTAGCGGCACACTTGGTATGCCAAGTTGAGGCATGATTAAATCTTTCTCTTCCGAAGCACACATATACATTGCTTATCACATCTCGCATATCATGACATGTTTTGCATCATGTTGCTTGCGCATTGCACCGTGATTGATTGTTGGTCCTTTGATTGTGTTCTTGCTTTGGGTAGATCCGGGAGACGAGTGCGTGATCGAGGAACCCGTTGAGTACGCTTACGAGGATCAAGCTTTCGTCAACTCAGAGAACTTTGCAGGAAAGATGACCATACCCTCGAAATCACTTCTATCTTTGCTTGCTAGTTGCTCGCTCTATTGCTATGACGTGATGCCTACCACTTGCTATATCATGCCTCCCATATTGCCATGTCAAGCCTCTAACCCACATTTTCCTAGCAAACCGTTGTTTGGCTATGTTACCGCTTTTGCTCGGCCCTTCTTATAGCATTGCTAGTTGCAGGTGAAGATTGAAGTTTGTTCCTTGTTGGAACATGGATATGTTGGGATATCACAATATCTCTTATTTAATTAATGCATCTATATACTTGGTAAAGGGTGGAAGGCTCGGCCTTATGCCTGGTATTTTGTTCCACTCTTGCCACCCTAGTTTCCGTCATACCGGTGTTATGTTCCTTGATTTTGCGTTGCTTACGCGGTTGGCTATTATGGGAACCCCTTGATAGTTCGCTTTGAATAAAACTCCTCCAGCAAGGTCCAACCTTGGTTTTACCATTTGCCACCTAAGCCTTTTTCCCTTGGGTTCTGCAGACTCAAGGGTCATCTTTATTTTAAACCCCCGGGCCACTGGTCCTCCGAGTGTTGGTCCAAACTGAGCAATGTCCGGCGCCCCCTGAGCAACCAGGGTCTATGCCAACCCGTCGTCTTGCCCATCTGGTGTGCCCTGAGAACGAGATACGTGCGACTCCTATCGGGATTTGTCGGCACATCGGGTGGCTTTGCTGGACTTGTTTTACCATTGTCGAAATGTCTTGTAACTGGGATTCCGAGTCTGATCGGGTCTTCCGAGGAGAAGGAATATCCTTCGTTGACCATGAGAGCTTGTGATGGGCTAAGTTGGGACACCCCTGCAGGGTTTTGAACTTTCGAAAGTCGTGCCCGCGGTTATGGGCCGATGGGAATTTGTTAATGTCCGGTTGTAGAAAACTTGACACTTAATCTAAGTAAAAAGAATCAACCGTGTGTGTAGCCGTGATGGTCTCTTTTCGGCGGAGTCCGGGAAGAGAACACGATCTTGTGTTATGCTTGAACGTAAGTAGTTTCAGGATCACTTCTTGATCATTTTAGCTTCTCGACCGTGCTTTGCTTCTCTTCTCGCTCTCATTTGCGTAAGTTAGCCACCATATATGCTAGTGCTTCCTGCAGCTCCACCTCACTACCCTATCCTACCTTTAAGCTTAAATAGTCTTGATCGCGAGGGTGTGAGATTGCTGAGTCCTCATGACTCACATATACTTCCAAACAGTTGCAGGTGCCGATGATACCAGTGCAGGTAACGCAACCCAGCTCACGTGGGAACTCGATGAAGATCTTGATCGTTTCTTTGTTTCGTTTCTTATTGATTAGTAGTGGAGCCCAATTGGGGTGATCGGGGATCTAGCATTTGGGGTTGTCTTTCTTTATTTTGGTTCCGTAGTCAAACCTTGATTGTATTCTGGATGATGTATGCTATATTTATGTATCGTGTGGAGTGGTTATTGTAAGCCAACTCCTTATCCCATTCTTATTCAGTACATGGGATTGTGTGAAGATTACCCCTCTTGCGACAAACCTACCATGCGGCTATGCCTCTAAGACGTGCCCCGACACGTGGGAGATATAGCCGCATTGTGGGTGTTACAAGTTGGTATCAGAGCCTTCCCCGACTTAGGAGCCCCCTGCTTGATCGAATTGCTGGCGTTGTTGAGTCTAGAACAAAATGTTTTGAGTCTTAGGATTATATATATCAGAGAGTAGGATTCTTTTTACTCCTCAGTCCCTTTGTCGCTCTGGTGAGGCCTACCGACGTAGAGTTTTGACTCTTCTCTCCTCAAATTTCACTAAAAAAATTTTAGGATCACGCGGGTATCTTGGAATCGTTTCGATTGTTTTGTGACGAGAACATTGTTCTTGGTGCCTCCTGACATTTAGGGGTTGTGGCAGTGTCCCAGGGAGTTGAGCTCCGAGGTGTTGTCGTCACAATTTTATCATTGCAGTTCTGGAATACCTGAGTTCGCCGACATCGAAAATCTCTTTTATGCAGTTGTTGGTGAGATTACCTCGACGCCACCCAGTACTGGGGCGGGAGTTCGGGAGTATTGCCATAAATCGTATAACGGATGCTTTTCGAAGGTTGAGATAAACAATTTCCGAAGGTTTCTTGGTTATGTGTTGAAGGATGGATACAGTTGGATGTAGGATTTGCTAGTTTTGGGTGAGATATTATGCTTCCCCGGTATCCCCAACACCCAATTGCATAACCAGAAAGTTTTGGGAGTTTATAAATGGGAATTCAAGTAGCTCCTAGGATATCTTTCCGACAGATGCATGATACGAGATTGGGGTTCGACGTCTAGTGGTCCGCCTATCCATGGTTGGTTTTATAGTGGTCTCATTGTGTCTTAAAGAATCCTTGGCTATGCTGACTTAGGGACGCTTCGTATGTCATGTGCACTTCCTTGCACATGATGGTGCTGTACGATCGAGCCCGTGTGGGCCCCACCACAAAAATTTCAGACGAAATCTCTATCATATGTTTGTTCCGGCTTATTCTGCAAGCCAATACTTTGTTTTGTTTTCAGTTTTGGTATTCAAGTTGCTTCAATGTCAAGTGTTGAATCCATACCTTTCCTAAGAGGTGTTCTCATATTTCTATGTGAATACTAATCCTTCTTGATCTTCAAGTTTGCCATCTCAATTTCTTCTGAACCGGTGTGTCTCTCTTCAAGTGCATCCGATCATTTTCAACATCCGTAAGATCACCTCTCGGTTTTTCCCAATGTTCTTCATTTCATCTGTCCCCAAGTTGCCTTTGTTTTCCCGCCTACCCACCCCTTTTTCTTCGAAGACTCAGATTTCTTAATCAAGTATCCATCTTATGGATGTGAAGTTTCTTCATTCTTTCTTCAATGTTCTTATCCGGTGATTCTCAGGAAGATACTAACGGAGCTTCAAGTTAATCATTTTTCGTTCTTTTTCTTCTCCGGTGGATCCAACTCAAGCTTTCAGTGTTGATCGTATTCTTTTCCTCGTTTCAAATGTTTTCTCATGCCGGTGCACCTCTTAATAATCCACTTCTCTCTATTCAATTGTTCCGGAGTGCTGAGGATATCTCAGAAGATTCACGGTTACATTCTCGATCCGTTCAAGTTATTCCAAGGATGTTATCTCATTCAAGCCATTTAATTCAACCAGTGCAATCTCCTTTTTCATGTAATCATTCAATAGTGTATCTTTTGAGTGGGCCCTAACCCACAGGTCTTTTCCTAGGATTTTACCTGACTCTTCTAATCTTCCCGGAGTTACTCTCAGATTATTTTTCCAAGTTTGACGTAAGAATGAATTATCATCAGTCATATGTATTTCTCCAAGATCGGTCAAATTCTTTTCATCGTTGGCTCAACCTCTTTGTTTTTTGGATTCTCTCGGAGTGTCTCGTCAATTTTCATGGTGGTTCTCATCGTCATTCTAAACATTTGAAGACCGAAGAAGAGTTTTAGCTCCAAATCTTATCCGTTCTCTCAGAGATTCATGGTTCAAGCTTGATGCCATCCTCTCATAATTGTTTTCGATTGTGAGAATGTTTTTTTTCACTCATCCGAAGAAATTCAAGAGTCTTTTCAGTTTGATTCTCCGGAGCCCATCATCTCACTAGAATTCATTCCAGCATTCAGCTCTCGTTCTCCAAATCTTACCGGTGCATTGTTCAAGTATTCTCTTATCATCTCGTGATCTATTCGTTCTCATGTATCTAAATTCTCTCAAGTATTTTCATTCATTCTCTAATTCTTCCCGGTGTTTCTTTATCTTTTCTTCGTTCATTTTCAAGTCTTACGGTGGTTCGTTCAAGAGTTCCTTCCTTGGTTATCATATCAATTCATTCGTTCTTTCCAATCCTACCGGTGGTTCGTTGAAGACCTTCCCAAGTTTACGCTATATCTCTCTTAATCCTTTCAATGAGAATAAGTAGTATGCCAAATCTGTTTCTTGTCATCAATTTAATTCATGAAGTATAAGCATAATGTAATTCTTATTCTTGTTTCATCCAAGTGATTAATTCCTTATTCCGGAGGTTCATCAAATTCTCGGTGTCAATTGGTTCATCTTTTCTTTTCCCAAAGTTCCAAGCTCTCATCATCACGAAGATCCATCTAATCATTGCAAGGCTTCAACCTTATTCTTTTCACCTTTCATTTAGTTTGATCATTCTTTTATTAACGGAGTTCTTCATGGAGGCTCTACATGGTGGTTCATCAAGGATTTAATTCCTTCTCGAAGTGTTCATCGAGATTCTTTTCAGAGAAGCTCAAGCTTTCTTCATCTTGCAATCCAGAGTGCAATTGTTCTCCCTTATCTTTTGAAGTGGTAATATATCATTCTTCATTCACAAGAATGGGATATTTTAAACCCATCATTTTCAATTTGGTCATCAGATCCTTTGCAACCCATCAATCTCTTCATTGGAGTTATCTTGGGTTATATTTCACTAAAGCCTTCCCTAAGGAATGTTGCTTATTGTGGTGTCTATCAATGATCCAAGTTTTTCTCCTATCCTCTCGGCGAAAGGAGTTGTCATCTCCTTGTTCATATCAATCCAATCCGTCGTTTCCGTTAGTGGTAGAATTTCACCTCAAGATTTCGAGATGTTTTCCATAAGCCCACAACAATCTTACTCTTTTCGTGTTGGTTTCCAACAACTTCGTTCTAGCATTTGTTGTAAGCGTGCTCTCTCAAGATCTGGTTTCCCTCCGTTCATTTCATTCCATTCTTTATTTGTTCCGGAGGCATTGTGATGTTGTTCTCTTCAACCCATCATCTTGTTTTGTCAAGATCATGTTCAATTCCTTCCATTTACAATTGGAATGCTTCCCAAATTATATCATTCTTATTCCTTCTCTATCTTGTTTTAACCGAAGTGTTGTGTCCTCTGCTTAAGTTCTTTTCACCTTATCAAGTCTTGCATCTCTTTTCAACCGGAGTGCTGTCCGAATTTGTTCTTCCTTGTTCCTCTTTTATAACGGAGTGTTTTTCAACTTTGTTCATCTTCGTTGTTTTCTTTCTTTCATGTTGTTCAACCTCTCAATGTTCTTTGGTTACACTCGTTTGTCAAAGAAGCAACTTAGTTTTACCTCTCCTCTTCCTCTTCCGTTTCCCTCCAGTGCCATCCTAGATCTCGGGACGTGATCCACTCGTAGTGGTGGAGTGTTGTAACGCCCCGGATACAACTTTCCATATTTGTAACTCCTACTCTTGCCTTTTCCGGAGATGCGATATGATTTTCCCTTTGTGGTTGGGTTTCTGTCTTTCGTTTTGCATTTTGTTCATGTCATGCATTTCATATCATGTCATCATGTGCATCTCATTTGCATACGTGTTCGTCTTATGCATCCGAGCATTTTCCCCGTTGTCCGTTTTGCAATCTGACTCTCCCTCATGCACCCGGCGTACCCCTTTTGTCTCTTTTCATGAGCGGGTGTTAAACATTCTCGGAATGGACCGATATTTTCCAAGCGGCCCTGGTACACCACCGGTAGACCACCTGTCAAGTTTCGTGCTATTTGGAGTCCGTTTGATACTCCAATGGTCAACCGGGGAACCGTAAAGGCCTCGTGTGTGTTGCAGCCCAACACCCCTCCAAAACGGTACAATAACCCATCCAAACCTATCCCATGTCCTCCGTCGTCAGATCACGATCGTGTGGGTGAAAACTACACCTCATTGGGACATTCCTACCTCCCTCTACCTATTTAAACACATCTCCCGTCCAAAACCGCAGTCTACACCCTAGATCCACTCCTCCCCGCGCCACCGGACGCGTCCGCGCCGCGCCGGACTTGTCCACCGCCACCGCCACGTCACCCTGCTGATGCTCCCCTCCACTCACAGCGTGCCACTTGTCCCCCCCCCCCGTCCTTCCACCGCCGCCGCGGCCCGCGGGGCCCGAGGCCCGCCTGCCCAAGCCGCGACCGGCCCGAGCGCCTGAGCCACCCCGCCGCCTTCTCCTCGCGCCTCCGCCGCTGACGAGCCACCGCGTCACCGCTGCCTTCGCCTCACCACTCGGCGCCGCCATGCCTTCGCTGTGCCGCTGCTTCGTCCGCCGCACCGCCGCTTCCTCCGCCGCTCGTCGCGCCACCCGGATCCGGCATCTCCAGCCCTGCAACCAAATAACAAAGAGTCTCTTGTGTCCCCAACACACCCAATACAATGGTAAATTGTATAGGTGCACCAGTTCGGCGAAGAGATAGTGAAACAAGTGGTATATGGATAGTAGATAAAGGTATTTGTAATCTGAAATAATAAAAACAGCAAGGTAGCAAGTGATAAACGTGAGCGTAAACGGTATTGCAATGTGTTGAAACAAGGCCTAGGGTTCATACTTTCGCTAGTGTAAGTTCCCTCAACAATAATATCATAATTGGATCACATAACTATCCCTCAACATGCAACAAAGAGTCACTCCAAAGTCACTAATAGCGGAGAACGAACGAAGAGATTATGGTAGGGTACGAAACCACCTCAAAGTTATTCTTTCAAATCAATCCGTTGGGCTATTCCTATAAGTGTCACAAACAACCCTGGAGTTTTTACTAGAATAACACCTTAAGATACAAATCAACCAAAACCCTAATGTCACCTAGATACTCCATTATCACCTCAAGTATCCGTGGGCATGATTATACGATATGCATCACAGAATCTCAGATTTATCCAACCAACATAAAAGTACTTCAAATAGTGCCCCAAAGTTTCTACCAGAGAATCAAGAACGTGTGCCAACCCCTATGCATAGGTTCATGGGCGGAACCCGCAAGTTGGTCACCAAAACATACATCAAGTGGCACGTGATATCCCATTGTCACCACAGATAAGCACGGCAAGACATACATCAAGTGTTCATAAAAGACTCAATCCGATAAGATAACTTCAAAGGGGAAACTCAATTCATCACAAGAGACTAGAGGGGGGAAGAAACATCATAGGATCCAAATATAATAGCAAAGCTCGCGATACATCAAGATCGTATCATCTCAAGAACACGAGAGAGAGAGAGAGATCAAACACATAGCTACTGGTACATACCCTCAGCCCCGAGGGAGAACTACTCCCTCCTCGTCATGGAGAGCACCGGGATGATGAAGATGGCCACCGGAGAAGGATTGCCCCCTCCGGAAGGGTGCCGGAATGGGTCTAGATTGAGTTTCGGTGGCTACGGAGGCTTCTGGCGGCGGAACTCACGGTCTATTGTGCTCCTGGATGTTTTTAGGGTATATGGAGATATATAGGCGGAAGAAGTACGTCGGTGGAGCTCCGAGGGGCCCACGAGGCAGGGGGGGCGCCCTCCACCCTCGTGACCTCCCCGGAAACTTCTTGGAGTAGGGTCCAAGTCTCCTGGATCACGTTCGGTGAGAAGATCATGTTCCCGAAGGTTTCATTCCGTTTGGACTCCGTTTGATATTCTGTTTCCTCGAAATACTGAAATAGGCAAAAAAAACAGCAATTTTGGGCTGGGCCTCCGGTTAATAGGTTAGTCCCAAAAATAATATAAAAGTGGAAAATAAAGCCCAATATAGTCCAAAACAGTAGATAAAGTAGCATGGAGCAATCAAAAATTATAGATACGTTGGAGACGTATCAGAGCCCAGTTGGGGCGAACGGAGATCTAGCATTTGGGGTTGTCTTTCTTTATTTTGGTTCCGTAGTCGAACCTTGATTGTATTCTGGATGATGTATGATATATTTATGTATCGTGTGAAGTGGCGATTGTAAGCCAACTCCTTATCCCATTCTTATTCAGTACATGGGATTGTGTGAAGATTACCCCTCTTGCGACAAACCTACCATGCGGCTATGCCTCTAAGTCGTGCCTCGACACGTGGGAGATATAGCCGCATTGTGGGTGTTACACACACCAAGTAACTTGCCAAAGGCAGCCACCGGAACAAGAAAGAATAAAACCTCAGATTCAAAGGATAAGGATTATGTGGCCGGAGTCTTGCATCTCTTTTCAACCAGAGTGCTGTCCGAATTTGTTCTTCCTTGTTCCTCTTTTATAACGGAGTGTTTTTCAACTTTGTTCATCTTCGTTGTTTTCTTTCTTTCAAGTTGTTCAACCTCTCAAGGTTCTTTGTTTACACTCGTTTGTCAAAGAAGCAACTTAGTTTTACCTCTCCTCTTCCTCTTCCGTTTCCCTCCGGTGCCATCCTAGATCTCGGGACGTGATCCACTCGTAGTGGTGGAGTGTTGTAACGCCCCGGATACAACCTTCCATATTTGTAACTCCGACTCTTGCCTTTTCCGGAGATGCGATATGATTTTCCCTTCGTGGTTGGGTTTCTGTCTTTCATTTTGCATTTTGTTCATGTCATGCATTTCATATCATGTCATCATGTGCATCTCATTTGCATACGTGTTCGTCTCATGCATCCGAGCATTTTCCCCGTTGTCTGTTTTGCAATCTGACTCTCCCTCATGCACCCACCGTACCCCTTTTGTCTCTTTTCGTGAGTGGGTGTTAAACATTCTCGGAATGGACCGATTTTTTCCAAGCGGCCCTGGTACACCACCGGTAGACCGCCTGTCAAGTTTCGTGCTATTTGGAGTCCGTTTGATACTCCAATGGTCAACCGGGGAACCGTAAAGGCCTCGCGTGTGTTGCAGCCCAACACCCCTCCAAAACGGTACAATAACCCATCCAAACCTATCCCATGTCCTCCGTCGTCGGATCATGATCGTGTGGGCGAAAACTACACCTCATTGGGACATTCCTACCTCCCTCTACCTATTTAAACACATCTCCCGTCCAAAACCGCAGTCTAAACCCTAGATCCACTCCTTCCCGCGCCACCGGACGCGTCCGCCCCACACCGGACTTGTCCACCGCCACCGCCACGTCAACCCGCTGATGCTCCCCTCCACTCACAGC
>NC_041388.1:342377618-342429660 GCF_002162155.2 Triticum dicoccoides | reverse complement strand
GGGCCCGAGGCCCGTCCGCCCGAGCCGCGACCGGCCCGAGCGCCTGAGCCACCCCGCCGCCTTCTCCTCGCGCCTCCGCCGCTGACGAGCCACCGCGTCACCGCCGCCTTCGCCTCACCACCCGGCACCGCCATGCCTTCGCCGCGCCATCGCTTCGTCCGCCGTGCCGCCGCTTCCTCCGCCGCTCGTCGCGCCACCCGGATCCGGCATCTCCGGCTCCGCCCCGTCCTACTCCGGCCACCACGAGGACGAAATCCGGCGAGATCTGGCCCTGCCTCGACTTCCGTGCCAAAGTCAACCCTAGATCCGGAGGGTAAAAATATCTCTAAGTCTTTTTCCCTCACATTTTATAGCCCTGTTCAACATGCCATAACTCCTCATCAGTAGATCCGTTTTGCATGCATGATATATCAAAATGTTCATCATGATGTGTGCTTCATTCCATTCCATTGTGATATGCTTGTTTGAGTCCATCTTGATGCCCAAATCATTGATGCAAGAGTGCTATAAACTGTTAGGTGCTGATTCTTATCAGAGTATGAGGATTTGTCTTTTTCGTCACATTTGTTGTGTGCTGCATATGGGCATGAGCTCTACATGTATTTTGATCTATGCCATGCCATCTTTACAGGGGTGTATGCCATGTATATTTATGATCTTTGTGGTAACTAGCACAAGAATGCAAAGTAGCTCTCGTGATATTGCTGATTTCAGAGACTTAGAATTTCACTAAGTCATTGCTCTGCTGTTATTTTTGATGCCATGTAACCATGTTGCTAGAGTGAGATACATGCTTTATTTGAGTTGCTTCAGTATGAATGATTTGTACATATGGTTATGCTCTATACATCCATGCCCCTATTTGCATTTATGGAGTGCCCATGCATGACTTAATCTTGCTCTACTTTTGCTATAAAATGTTCCTGGCAGATTGTTTACATGTTAGTCAATTTTGCCAAGGTTGTTGTAGTTGATCCATGCATGCTATGAGATTGTTCTTCCCATAGCTTCATGAACATGCCAGCTTGCTGTTTCCATGCTTAGTTTGTCCTGCAAGGCTTTGTGGTGAGTGAATCAAGCTCGCAAAGATGCCTTCATAATTCTGTTTATGCCATGATCAGTTTTCTGCTAAGTCTGAATCTGTTAACAAAACATGCTATGTTTACATGGGTGCCATCATATTTTCTGTGCCTTTTTGGCTCATGGTCAGTAAGGGACTTTTGTTCTATGCTTTGAGTAGTTTCATGCCATGCCTTGTATAGCTATGTTTTGTTCCTGTAGCATGTTGTTAGCTTGCTCTAAACATGTCTTCCTGATGTTAATTCCTGGCATGTTGTTATTTTCACTAAGTTTGTGATGCTGATATCTTTTGCACTTTTTCCATGCTTGTTTGAACCTGCTATTGTGTGATTTAGCCGTAGCTCAGTGTTCATCTTTTATCAAGCATCTTGAGTAGATCACTGCCATATGCTTGGTAGTTATGTTGGAGCGCAGTAGCTTAGTTTTTTGTTGCATTCTAGATGGCATCGCGTTGTTAATCGTAGAATTGTGCCATTATTGTTTTGCTTGCCATTTGCAAACCGTGCAACCGATTCCGGTGATCTTTATATCGATTTCGACCGAAATCATCTCCTCTTTCCGACGGCACACTTGGTTTGCCAAGTTGAGGCCTGATTCAATCTTTCCCTTACGAAGCACGCATATGCATTGCATATCACATCTCGCATATCATGACATATTTTGCATCATGTTGCTTGCGCATTCCACCGTGATTGATTGTTGGTCCTTTGCTTGTGTTCTTGCTTTTGGTAGATCCGGGAGAGTAGTGCGTGATCTAGGAACCCGTTGAGTATGCTTACGATGATCAAGCTTTCGTCAATTCGAAGAACTTTGCAGGCAAGATGACCATACCCTCGAAATAACTTCTATCTTTTCTTGCTAGTTGCTCGCTCTATTACTATGCCGTGATGCCTACCATTTGCTATATCATGCCTCCCATATTGCCATGTCAAGCCTCTAACCCACCTTTTCCTAGCAAACCGTTGTTTGGCTATGTTACCGCTTTTGCTCAGCCCCTCTTATAGCATTGCTAGTTGCAGGTGAAGATTGAAGTTTGTTCCTTGTTGGAACATGGATATTTGGGATATCACAATATCTCTTATTTAATTAATGCATCTATATACTTGGTAAATGGTGGAAGGCTCGGCCTTATGCCTGGTGTTTTGTTCCACTCTTGCCGCCCTAGTTTCCGTCATGCCGGTGTTATGTTCCTTGATTTTGCGTTCCTTACGCGGTTGGGTGTTATGGGAACCCATGACAGTTCGCTTTGAATAAAACTCCTCCAGCAAGGCCCAACCTTGGTTTTACCATTTGCCACCTAAGCCTTTTTCCCTTGGGTTCTGCAGACTCAAGGGTCATCTTTATTTTAAACCCCCGGGCCAGTGCTCCTCCGAGTGTTGGTCCAAACTGAGCAATGTCCGGTGCCCCCTGAGCAACCAAGGTCTATGCCAACCCGACGTCTTTCCCATCCGGTGTGCCCTGAGAACGAGTTACGTGCGACTCCTATCGGGATTTGTCGGCAGATCGGGTGGCTTTGCTGGTCTTGTTTTACCATTGTCGAAATGTCTTGTAACCGGGATTTCGAGTCTGATCGAGTCTTCCTGGGAGAAGGAATATCCTTTGTTGACCGTGAGAGCTTGTGATGGGCTAAGTTGGGACACCCCTGCAGGGTTTTGAACTTTCGAAAGCTGTGCCCGCGGTTATGGACAGATGGGAATTTGTTAATGTCCGGTTGTAGAAAACTTGACACTTAATCTAATTAAAAGAATCAACCGCGTGTGTAGCCGTGATGGTCTCTTTTCAGCGGAGTCCGGGAAGCGAATACGGTCTCGTGTTATGCTTGAACGTAAGTAGTTTCAGGATCACTTCTTGATTATTTTAGCTTCTCGACCGTGCTTTGCTTCTCTTCTCGCTCTCATTTGCGTAAGTTAGCCACCATATATGCTAGTGCTTGCTGCAGCTCCACCTCACTACCATTTCCTACCTTTAAGCTTAAATAGTCTTGATCACGAGGTTGTGAGATTGCTGAGTCCTCGTGACTCACAGATACTTCCAAACAGTTGCAGGTGCCGATGATACCAGTGCAGGTGACGTAACCCAGCTCATGTGGGAGCTCAATGAAGATCTTGATCGTTGCTTTGTTTCGTTTCTTATTGATCAGTAGTGGAGCCCAGTTGGGGCGAACGGAGATCTAGCATTTGGGGTTGTCTTTCTTTATTTTGGTTCCGTAGTCGAACCTTGATTTTATTCTGGATGATGTATGATATATTTATGTATCATGTGAAGTGGCGATTGTAAGCCAACTCCTTATCCCATTCTTATTCAGTACATGGGATTGTGTGAAGATTACCCCTCTTGCGACAAAACTACCATGCGGCTATGCCTCTAAGTCATGCCCCGACACGTGGGAGATATAGCCGCATTGTGGGTGTTACACACACAAAGTAACTTGCCAAAGGCAGCCACCAGAACAAGAAAGAAGAAGACCTCAGATTCAGAGGATAAGGATTATGTGGCCGGAGTCTTGCATCTCTTTTCAACCGGAGTGCTGTCCCAATTTGTTCTTCCTTGTTCATCTTTTATAACGGAGTGTTTTTCAACTTTATTCATCTTCGTTGTTTTCTTTCTTTCAAGTTGTTCAACCTCTCAAGGTTCTTTGGTTACACTCGTTTGTCAAAGAAGCAACTTAGTTTTACCTCTCCTCTTCCTCTTCCGTTTCCCTCCGGTGCCATCCTAGATCTCGGGACGTGATCCACTCGTAGTGGTGGAGTGTTGTAACGCCCCGGATACAACTTTCCACATTTGTAACTCCGACTCTTGCCTTTTCCGGAGATGCGATATGATTTTCCCATCATGGTTGGGTTTCTGTCTTTCGTTTTGCATTTTGTTCATGTCATGCATTTCATATCATGTCATCATGTGCATCTCATTTGCATACGTGTTCGTCTCATGCATCCGAGCATTTTCCCCGTTGTCCGTTTCGCAATCTGACTCTCCCTCATGCACCCGGTGTACCCCTTTTGTCTCTTTTCGTGAGCGGGTGTTAAACATTCTCGGAATGGACCGATATTTTCCAAGCGGCCCTGGTACACCACCGGTAGACCGCCTGTCAAGTTTCGTGCTATTTGGAGTCCGTTTGATACTCCAATGGTCAACCGGGGAACCGTAAAGGCCTCGTGTGTGTTGCAGCCCAACACCCCTCCAAAACTGTAAAATAACCCATCCAAACCTATCCCATGTCCTCCGTCGTCGGATCACGATCGTGTGGGCGAAAACTACACCTCATTGGGACATTCCTACCTCCCTCTACCTATTTAAACACATCTCCCGTCCAAAACCGCGGTCTAAACCCTAGATCCACTCCTCCCCGCGCCACCGGACGCGTCCGCGCCGCGCCGGACTTGTCCACCGCCACCGCCACATCACCCCGCTGATGCTCCCCTCCACTCACAGCGCGCCACTTGTCCCCCCCGTCCTTCCACCGTCCGGCGCCACCATGCCTTCGCCGCGCCGCCGCTTCCTCCGCCGCTCGTCGCGCCACCCGGATCCGGCATCTCCGGCACCGCCCCATCCTACTCCGGCCACCGTGAGGACGAAATCCGGCGAGATCTGGCCCTGCCTCGACTTCCGTGCCAAAGTGAACCCTAGATCCGGAGGGTAAAAATATCTCTGTCTTTTTCCCTCACATTTTATAGCCCTGTTCAACATGCCATAACTCCTCATCCGTAGATCCGTTTTGCATGCATGATATATCAAAATGTTCATCATGATGTGCGCTTCATTTCATTCCATTGTGATCTTCTTGTTTGAGTCCATCTTGATGCCCAAATCATTGATGCAAGAGTGCTATAAACTGTTAGGTGCTCATTCTTATCAGAGTATGATGATTTGTATTTTTCGTCACATTTGTTGTGTGCTGCATATGGGCATGAGCACTACATGTATTTTGATCTATGTCGTGCCATTATTACAGGGGTGTATGCCATGTATATTTATGATCTTTGTGGTGACTAGCACAAGAATGCAAAGTAGCTCTTGTGATATTGTTGATTTCAGAAACTTAGAATTTCACTAAGTCATTGCTCTGCTATTATTTTTTATGCCATGTAACCATGTTGCTACAGTGAGATACATGCTTTATTTGAGTTGCTTCAGTAAGAATGATTTGTACATATGGTTATGCTCTATACATCCATGCCCCTGTTTGCATTTATGGAGTGCCCATGCATGACTTAATCTTGCTCTACTTTTGCTATCAAATGTTCCTGGCAGATTGTTTACATGTTAGTCAATTTTGCCAAGGTTGTTGTAGTTGATCCATTCATGCTATGAGATTGTTCTTCCCATTGTTAGCTTCATGAACATGCCAGCTTGACGTTTCCATGCTTAGTTTGTCCTGCAAGGCTTTGTGGTGAGTGAATCGAGCTTGCAAAGATGCCTTCATAATTCTGTTTATGCCATGATCAGTTTTCTACTAAGTCTGAATCTGTTAACAAAGCTTGCTATGTTTACATGGGTGCCATCATATTTTCTGTGCCTTTTTGGCTCATGGTCAGTAAGGGACTTTTGTTCTATGCTTCATGCCATGCCTTGTATAGCTATGTTTTGTTCCTGTAGCATGTTGTTAGCTTGCTCTAAACATGTCTTCCTGATGTTAATTCCTGGCATGTTGTTATTTTCACTAAGTCTGTGATGCTGATATCTTTTGCACTTTTGCCATGCTTGTTTGAACTTGCTATTGTGTGATTTAGCCATAGCTCAGTGTTCATCTTTTATCAAGCATCTTGAGTAGATCACTGCCATATGCTTTGTAGTTATGTTGGAGCACAGTAGCTTAGTTTTTGTTGCATTCTAGATGGCATCGTGTTGTTAATCGCAGAATTGTGCCAGTATTGTTTTGCTTGCCATTTGCAAATCGTGCATCCGATTCCGGTGATCTTTATATCGATTTCGACCGAAATCATCTCATCTTTCTAGCGGCACACTTGGTTTGCCAAGTTGAGGCCTGATTCAATCTTTCCCTTACGAAGCACGCATATGCATTGCATATCACATCTCGCATATCATGACATGTTTTGCATCGTGTTGCTTGCGCATTCCATCGTGATTGATTGTTGGTCCTTTGCTTGTGTTCTTGCTTTGGGTAGAGCCGGGAGACTAGTGCGTGATCAAGGAACCCGTTGAGTATGCTTACGAGGATCAAGCTTTCGTCAATTCGAAGAACTTTGCAGGCAAGATGACCATACCCTCGAAATAACTTCTATCTTTTCTTGCTAGTTGCTCGCTCTATTACTATGCCGCGATGCCTACCATTTGCTATATCATGCCTCCCATATTGCCATGTCAAGCCTCTAACCCACCTTTTCCTAGCAAACCGTTGTTTGGCTATGTTACCGCTTTTGCTCAGCCCCTCTTATAGCATCGCTAGTTGCAGGTGAAGATTGAAGTTTGTTCCTTGTTGGAACATGGATATTTGGGATATCACAATATCTCTTATTTAATTAATGCATCTATATACTTGGTAAATGGTGGAAGGCTTGGCCTTATGCCTGGTGTTTTGTTCCACTCTTGCCGCCCTAGTTTCCGTCGTGCCGGTGTTATGTTCCTTGATTTTGCGTTCCTTACTGTCGGTGTTCTGGGAACGGGGGTCCCCAGACTTGCCTGCCTGCGGCCTGCGGCGTGGCTCGAGGAGGGGCCCAGCATGCGCCATCTTCATCAACACAGACCCAAGACCCTCGCGAGGGGCCAAGCCTCGCGGGGTGGACGACACGGAGCTTCCTCCGGCACGGCCTCATCAGGCTGGCTCGTGAGGAGGCGGAGAGATCAAGGCGGGGTATCTCGTGAGGTGCCCGTGATGCAAGCCATGACGACCAAGGGCGCCAGGCGGGCGCCAGCCCATGCAGTGTCCTCCTTTCCTCTTTGGTGCAAAGGGAGCAAGCGCAGGCGAGAGCATCAAGTAAAGGCACCCGTTTTGGTGCAACGAGACCAAGACCAGTCCAATGGCAGGGAGGAAGTCATTGTGGAGCCCAAGCCAGCGTCACCACCAGAGCCTTTGGCAGGCGAGGACCAACTTTAGTCAGGATAAGTGTACCAGATGTTCCCCTTCAAAATGGCCAATTGTTGGCGCCCTTCCCGCTCAATATTTGGGAAGAGGCCCAGGGCCTTTGCCTATAAATAGGACTAGCCACCCCCAGGGTAGGGGGGAAATCAAGAAGGGAGAATCTAGAAGCCAAGAGAGAAACTAGCTAGGATCGGATCGAGTAGCATCTCACAGAGAGAGAAAGAGAGAAGGGCGACTGAACTCCTCCTAGCAGTTCATCCCCCCAGCCAAGAACAGACCCTCGCGAGGCTGTTCTTCCTTGTATTGCTCATCATCATCAGCCCAAGAGGCAATCCACCACACCACACACTGGAGTAGGGTATTACACCACAACGGTGGCCCGAACCAGTATAAACCCTGTGTCTCTTGTGCTATTCTTTCCATAGCTTAAGATCTTGGCGAGGCGGAGGGGTGCAGGTAGGTAGAAGGCGAAATCTTCCACGCACCCCAGTGTTCGAACCTCAAGGGTCTGCCGGAACCCGAAATCCGACATTTGGCGGGCCAGGTAGGGGTGCGCCGGAATTCGTCTTCCAACACCCCGTTCTCCTCCGACCATCGCATCCATGTCTGACGCTCGTCGGGCCCGTGCCGAGCGCCGGGCCGCTCTCGCTTCCCGTTTCACCCAGTCAGCTCCTGTCGGTGGGCGTCCTTGCCGTTCCCCGTCACCTGCCGTCAACGCCGCCACCGGCCCGGCGGGGAACGAGCATCAAGCGTCGTCTCAGCATCCGTCCGTGCAGCAAGACGGCCGCACCGCTACTCCCTTGGTCACCCCAGCTGGTTCTTCGTCCCGCGCGCTCCGCGCACCCATAGAGGCTCGAGCTGCGCTCATCGCGGCAAACGAGCTCCTGCGCTACCGTCCCATCGATGACGTCTACGAAGAATGGCTCGACCGCATCGCCGAGCTCGTTCGCGCCGCAGGGGGCTCTCCTGCGTCGTCCGTTCAGCTGCACCGCACCCCGCCCCGCGCGGGCGACGAAGCTCCGGGGGCGCCCCAGCCGCCTCCTCCTCAAGAAGGCGCCATGGCTCCAAGGCGCGTGGCCCCTGGGTGGAACCCGCTCTATCAGGTGCCAGCGCGGCAAGAGCAGAGCTGCCAGGAAGTCCCTCGCCCATAAGAAGCTGCCCGGGCGCTCCCTGCTCTAGCACGTTGCGACCATGCTCCTGCTCCCGCACGTCAAGACCCCGCACTGCTCCCAGCTACAGCGCGTGGGGACATGCAAGACCAAGCTCTCCGCCACCCAAGGCCTCTCGTGGCCACAGCAGGCTACCGTGCCTTCACCACCGAGCTACGCAGCGTCGCGTGGCCCGGCAAGTTCAAGCCAGACCTGCCTCCTCGTTACGACGGCACGGCCGACCCTGCGGAGTTCCTCCAGCTCTATGAGCTGGGCATCGAAGCTGCCAACGGAGACGAGAAGGTCATGGCGAACTGGTTTCCCATGGCGCTCAAGGACGGGGCCCGCACCTGGCTCCTGAACCTGGCTCCAAGCACGATCTCCTCCTGGGACGAGATGCGCACCCGCTTCATCGCCAACTTCCAAGGTACTCGCGACCGGCCACCCGCCGTGAGCGACATGCGCTGCATCAAGCAACAACCCGGAGAGACCCTGCAGAAGTACATCTAGCGCTTCAACAACGCACGCCTCAAGATTCCCAAGGTGACCGAGGAGGCCATCATCTCAGCCTTCTCCGACAGCGTGCGCGATGTCAAGATGAAGGAGGAGCTGGCGATGCATGAAGACCTGTGCACTTCCTTGGAGTTGTTCAACTTGGCAACCAAGTGCACCTGGGCTGAGGAAGGGCGTCTCTCCCTCCTCGAGCTGCCTGCCGCGGACCCAGAAGAGAAGAAGCCCAAGGCCAAGGATGTGAAGTGCAAGGGGGCTGTCGTGCTCGCGGCAGAACCAGACACCAAGCAGGGCAGAGATCAGCCCAAATCTTCCAAGGGCAGTCGGTACTGTGTGTACCACGACCTCCACACCCACAACACCAACGAATGTCAAGAGCTCCGAGCTGTGCGAGAAGGAAGGATCGGCCGTCGCCCCGACCACGGTGACCGGGGCTACGGTCGAGGAGGAGGAGGGAACGCAGAACGCTGGGAAGACCCGCCTCGTGAGGGAGACTGGAGGGATCAGCCTCGCGAGGATCACCCGCAAGGCAACGTAGGCCTCCCTCCGCTGCCACCGCAGCCAAGGAGAAACGAGGACCGCCATCAGGACGAGGGGCTAGGGGCTTCCAGGAGCCGCGCGCGATCGCCTGCATCCGGCGGGGCTCAAGCCCCAGCCTCTCAACGCATCTTCAAGCAGTTCGCCCGCGAAGTGAATGCAGTCCTCCCCAAGCTCGAAGCCACGCGCCCTCTCAGGTGGTCGGCGTGCGCCATCACGTTCAACTCAGCAGATCAGCTCAAGTGTGCGGCCACAGCCGGAGTCCTCCCGATGGTTTGTTCCCCAATCATCAGCAACGTGGTGGTCACCAGGACCCTCATCGATGGCGGGGCAGGGCTCAACGTCCTGTCCATGGAAACATTCAACAATCTCCAAGTGCCCTACAATCAGCTTCAGCCAACCAAGCCTTTCTCCAAAGTCACCGACGGCTCCACGGTCCCGATTGGGCAGGTATGCCTCCCTGTCACCTTCGGGTACGCGAAAACTACCGCACCGAGCTCATCGACTTCGACGTCGCTCACATTCGCCTGCCGTACAACGCCATCCTTAGGTACCCAGCGCTGGCCAAGTTCATGGCCGTAACTCACCATGGCTACAACGTCCTCAAGATGCCAGGAAGTGGCGGAGTCATCACGGTGCCCTGTGAAGAGAAGGACGCGGTGTGTTCCCTGGAACGAGCCTTTCAGGCCGCATCACTGGAAGACCCGGATCGCGGAAGCAGGAGGCTTCCCGAGACCGCCCCCAAGAAGAAGTAGACATCGTCCGGCCCGGCCCCTCAGGAGGCAGGCCCCTCAGGGCCCGCGCCTGCCCAGGGGGAACCTCCTTCCATCGCATAGGAAAGCGCGCCCAGCGCCCTCCTCAGGCAGGGCTCGGGGGCTCTCCCCTGGAGGGCCACCGACCTGGCTAAGGTCACGAGGGAGGCGCTTGGGCACCACATGGAGGCGTGTTTCGAAGCACGTTTCCCTCAAGAAGGAGTAAGGCAAGGAGAGCTAGACCCTCAGGAGTTCGTCAGCAAGGCCATTCAGGAGCTACAGGAGTCAAGAGTCATGAAAGGCGGCGGCCGCCTACCGGCTGTGGCTCCCCATCTAGGCGAGGATGGTGGGTTGCGCGTCTGCATCGACATACCAGGGCTCAATCGAGTCGCCTCTCTGGAGCGCCTCTGGCCCTCGCGAGTGGGGCGCTGCGAAGGTCGACCCCACAGCTACGTTTGCATGCCTTACGGCTGCCACGTACCAGCGCCTCATGAGGGGCATCATGGAGGCTCAAGAGGCCAGGCGTTCTGCAGCCCTGGCGGAGATGGAGATGGTCCGCGAGGAGCCACCAGCGCCTCCGAAGCCTCCCGAGGCCCCTGGGCCTGGGGGCTCGTGAGGATCGGCTTCCGCAGCCCACCGAGTCTGCTACACCAACACTCCTTCGTCCTCAACATCATCAGGTGACATATTTCAAGTTTCATTTCCAGCTGGGAGCGCCCCCCAGGGCTGCATTATTCCCAGGCCGCGTGGGTCCGTCCCTGCGGCATGTATCCCTTTTATTTCAAGTTTTTAGCTTACCTTGTTGGGGGCGCCCCTCGGGCTGCATCATCCCCCAAGTCGCTCAGGCCAGACCCAGCGGCATGTATCCCTTTTGCGTTTATTTCCGGCTATGCGTTCGACCCACCATGCTTGATTATTTGATGCCTGTCCACGGCACCTCTTCTTCTCCATGCCGACCACTTGCACGTTAAAGGGGGGGTACCTGAGCATCGCGACTCAGGGCTCTTACTGGCTCTCCAGCCCTCACCCTCTGGCCTTGTCCACGGCATCGCGACCTGGCATACCAGCGACGGCTGAGACCAGCTCGAGGGCCGGCACCCGAGGACGTAGAGTGCCGGCATCTAACCAAATTTGCAGGGACACATCACAAGATAAGGCCCAGTGCCAGGCGCAACCCGCCTAGAGGTAGGGCCCCGTGAGTCCCGCGCTGGCTCACGGGTGCCCAGATACACCTCGCCAGGCCCTACCGTGCCAGCCTCATGTCAGGGCGGGGCTGTACACGCCCCGGGGGCTCCTCCCGGAGGGGATCCCCCTCCCACGTACCAGTGGAAGCACCATGCTCCGCGCTGGCTGACAACACTACCGAGGAGCGACTATGCCCGTACACATACGGAAGCGCTATACTCCGCGCTAGTGATAAACAACTGAGGGTGGCCCCCGGGCCGCATCAACCTCAGGGAGCCCAGCCAGGCCCCCCCGGGCCTGGTTCATTGCGCGTCTCTCCCCGAGGAAAAGGCCCAGAGCCTATGAAGAAGGCGAATGCCTGTGAAGATTATCCTTTTTGGAAAAGGCCCAGAGCCTGTGAAGAAGGCGAATGCCTGTGAAGATTATCCTTTTTGGAAAAGGCCCAGAGCCTGTGAAGAAGGAGAATGCCTGTGAAGATTATCCTTTTTGGAAAAGGCCCAGAGCCTGTGAAGAAGGCGAATGCCTGTGAAGATTATCCTTTTTGGAAAAGGCCCAGAGCCTGTGAAGAAGGCGAATGCCTGTGAAGCTGTCGCGTTTGGGAAAAGGCCCGGAACCTGTGAAGAGGGCAAATGCCCGTGAAGCCTGCTCCCCCCAAGAAAGGCCCGGAGCCTGTGAAGAAGGCCAACGCCTGTGAAGCTCGCCGCCCGTGACACTCTCACGTAATAATGAGTTGGGGCTATACACGCCCCGGAGTCTCAGGAGTGCCGGCCTCAGGCCCTGGGGCTCCCTCTCACACCCAATGGCAGCACTTAGCTCCGCGCTGGTGAGAAGACGTCGAAGACTAGATTAGGTGCCGGACGCGGCTTTTTCATTTGCTTTCCGCAGTTGGCTTGTTCATTCTCATTCGAAGTTTTATTGAAGTTGTTGCCGTCTTTGGCTTGTGGTTCTTCGACTTTTCACTCTCCTACCTCGATTTCTCTTATGCAAGGCCTCGCGAGGGGGCAGTCGAGCGCCCTCGTGAGTGTTACCGTCCTAGTCGTTCAAAGGTTTCGCGACCTGGGTCCATTACAGGAGCACCCCTCCAGTCCGTGCCCCACGGGCACCGCGACACGAACACAGGAAGGCACGATAACGGAAGCAAAGCGAGGATTAACAGCAATAACCCAAACACGCCCCCGCGGTGCTCCACGCTACTATGTTTTTACGCAGGAAAAAGGAAAGAAAGAACAAATCAGGCTCAGCTCGCCTCACACCGGCCTGCAGGGAAGACTCGAGCTGCCTCCGGGTCTCAGGCAGACTCCCTCTCGCGCTTCACCGAGGCGCGACGGCGGGCAGACGCGCTACCACCTCCCAAGCAGGTACGACGGCGTGGAGGCTGACCGCGGCCACCGCTAGAAGAGTCGCCGCCTGAACAAGAACCGGTGAAGCTTGGGGAACCCTGAGCGCCGCCAATCACGCGAGCGATGTCCTCTCCATCATCGCCGGGGCTGGGTCCCTGGCCGCGGTCGTCGTCCTCAGGGTAGCACCCTGCGTGGCGACCATCTTCCCCAAACACCCTCACGTAGAGGGTGGCATCGCCATCAAACTTGAAGTGCAGGGTGCACCGACGGCTCAGGCCACGCGCGCGGGCAAATGTCTGCCAACCGCGGGTCAAGGCCAGGCTCCCGGCCGCGGAGACCTCCAGTGAAGCCCATGAGGCCCGGCTGCAGCAGCCGTTTGCCTGAAGCCAAAGGCCGCCCGGGGCGTCGCCCGGGAGCTCGCCGAGGAGGAAGCGAGGAAGTTGAAGCCGGGTGCTAGTCGGCTCAGCCGACCACACAACAAACTCCGGCAGGACCTCTGTAGCGCGAAAGCGCGGCCTAGGGGAACGCGCGACCGAAGCGCGCCCCCGGCCGCAGCAGTCCGCCCGTCACCATGCTGGAAATCATCTCCATGGCCGCGGGGAGTTGCCGTGGAGGCCACAGGATGTTTGCGAGGGCGCCCTCGGCCGCGCTTGGGCTAGGGAGAGGCAGGCTCAACCTAGCGAGCCTTCCCCTTCTCTACGGCCGAGAACCTCCTCGACGGAGCCATGAAGAAGAAGGAGAAGCAAGGAGGGATGAACTGGAAGGGCGCGCGCCGCTCCGTACTTATAGCCGGCAAGGGCCAACCGTCGGCCCCCACAATCGCAGGTAATCATGACCTGCTTTGCATGCACGGACTTGTCCAATCCGTGCAGTTTCCAAGGCGCCATGGGGAAGTGGAGACGCCCACGTCCAATCAACCGCCACGCGGCGCCCAAGGCCGCAGGCTATTAGGGCCCGCGGTGCTAAGCTCTTGCCCTTTCGCCTCCCTGCACGGCCAAGTCCGGGCGCGCCTTGGGCCCGGGGGCTACTGTCAGCGTTCTGAGAATGGGGGTCCCCAGACTTGCCTGCCTGCGGCCTGCGGCGTGGCTCGAGGAGGGGCCCAGCACGGCCCATCTTCATCAACACAGACCCAAGACCCTCGCGAGGGGCCAAGCCTCGCGGGGCGGACGACACGGAGCTTCCTCAGGTACGGCCTCATCAGGCTGGCTCGCGAGGAGGCAGAGAGATCAAGGCGGGGTATCTCACGAGGTTCCCGTGACGCAAGCCATGACGACCAAGGGCGCCAGGCGGGCGCCAGCCCGCGCAGTGTCCTCCTTTCCTCTTTGGTGCAAAGGGAGCAAGCACAGGCGAGAGCATCCAGTAAAGGCACCCGTTTTGGTGCAACGAGACCAAGACCAGTCCAACGGCAGGGAGGAAGTCATTGTGGAGCCCAAGCCAGCGTCACCACCAGAGCCTTTGGCAGGCAAGGACCGACTTTAGTCAGGATAAGTGTACCAGATGTTCCCCTTCAAAATGGCCAATTGTTGGCGCCCTTCCCGCTCAATATTTGGGAAGAGGCCCAGGGCCTTTGCCTATAAACAGGACTAGCCACCCCCAGGGTAGGGGGCAATCAAGAAGGGAGAATCTAGAAGCCAAGAGAGAAACTATCTAGGATCGGATCAAGTAGCATCACACAGAGAGGGAGAGAGAAGGGCGACTGAACTCCTCCTAGCAGTTCATCCCCCCAGCCAAGAACAGACCCTCGCGAGGCTGTTCTTCCTTGCATTGCTCATCATCATCAGCCCAAGAGGCAATCCACCACACCACACACTGGAGTAGGGTATTACACCACAACGGTGGCCCGAACCAGTATAAACCCTGTGTCTCTTGTGCCGTTCTTTCCATAGCTTAAGATCTTAGCGAGGCGGAGGGGTGCAGGTAGGTAGAAGGCGAAATCTCCGCGCGCACCCCAGTGTTCGAACCTCAAGGGTCTGTCGGAACCCGAAATCCGACACTTACGCGGTTGGGTGTTATGGGAACCCATGACAGTTCGCTTTGAATAAAACTCCTCCAGCAAGGCCCAACCTTGGTTTTATCATTTGCCACCTAAGCCTTTTTCCCTTGGGTTCTGCAGACTCAAGGGTCATCTTTATTTTAAACCCCCGGGCCAGTGCTCCTCCGAGTGTTGGTCCAAACTGAGCAATGTCCGGCGCCCCCTGAGCAACCAGGGTCTATGCCAACCCGACGTCTTGCCCATCCGGTGTGCCCTAAGAACGAGATACGTGCGACTCCTATCGGGATTTGTCGGTAGATCGGGTGGCTTTGCTGGTCTTGTTTTACCATTGTCGAAATGTCTTGTACGCGGGATTCCGAGTCTGATCGAGTCTTCCTGGGAGAAGGAATATCCTTCGTTGACCATGAGAGCTTGTGATGGGCTAAGTTGGGACACCCCTGCAGGGTTTTGAACTTTGGAAAGCTGTGCCCGCGGTTATGGGCAGATGGGAATTTGTTAATGTCCGGTTGTAGAAAAATTGACACTTAATCTAATTAAAAGAATCAACCACGTGTGCAGCCGTGATGGGCTCTTTTCAGCGGAGTCCGGGAAGCGAATACGGTCTCGTGTTATGCTTGAACGTAAGTAGTGTCAAGATCACTTCTTGATCATTTTAGCTTCTCGACCATGCTTTGCTTCTCTTCTCGCTCTCATTTGCGTAAGTTAGCCACCATATATGCTAGTGCTTGCTGCAGCTCCACCTCACCACCATTTCCTACCTTTAAGCTTAAATAGTCTTGATCACGAGGGTGTGAGATTGCTGAGTCCTCGTGACTCACAGATACTTCCAAACAGTTGCAGGTGCCGATGATACCAGTGCAGGTGACGTAACCCAGCTCACGTGGGAGCTCGATGAAGATCTTGATCGTTGCTTTGTTTCGTTTCTTATTGATCAGTAGTGGAGCCCGGTTGGGGCGAACGGAGATCTAGCATTTGGTGTTGTCTTTCTTTATTTTGGTTCTGTAGTCGGACCTTGATTGTATTCTCGATGATGTATGATATATTTATGTAACATGTGAAGTGGCGATTGTAAGCTAACTCCTTATCCCATTCTTATTCAGTACATGGGATTGTGTGAAGATTACCCCTCTTGCGACAAACCTACCATGCGACTATGCCTCTAAGTCGTGCCCTGGCACGAGGGAGATATAGCCGCATTGTGGGTGTTACACTGATACGTTCATTTTGTGTCATGCTTTTATGTTAATATTTCTTGCATTATGGGCTGTTATTTCACGTTATGTCACAATACTTATGGCTATTCTCTCTTATTTTACAAGGTTTACCATGAAGAGGGGGGATGCCGGCAGCTGGAATTCTGGCTGGAAAAGGAGCAAATATTGGAGACCTATTCTGCGCAACTCCAAAAGTCCTGAAACTCCACGGAATATCTTAAAATAAATAAAGAAAAATCGTCGCCAAAGATGAAGGCTAGGGGGGCCACACCCTGCTCACGAGGGTGGGGGCGCGCCACCCTACCTCGTGGGCCCCCTGGTGGCTCTCCGACTCCCATCTTCTCCTATATGAAGTCTCTCGATAAGAAAAAAATCATAAGAAACCTTTCGGGATGAGACTCCGCCGCCACGAGGCGGAACCTTGGCGGAACCAATCTAGGGCTCCGGCAGAGCTGTTCTGCCGGAGACACTTCCCTCCGGGAGGGGGAAATCATCACCATCGTCATCACCAACGCTCCTCTCATCGGGAGAGGGCAATCTCCATCAACATCTTAACCAGCACCATCTCATCTCCAAACCCTAGTTCATCTCTTGTATCCAATTCTTGTCTCTAAGTCTGGGATTGGTGCTAGTAGGTTGCTAGTAGTGTTGATTACTCCTTGTAGTTGATGCTAGTTGGTTTACTTGGTGGAAGATCATATGTTCAGATCCTTTATGCATACTATTACCCCTCTGATTATGAACATGAATATGCTTTGTGAGTAGTTACGTTTGTTCCTGAGGACACGGGAGAAGTCTTGCTATTAGTAGTCATGTGAATTTGGTATTCGTTCGATATTTTGATGAGATGTATGTTGTCTAACCTCTAGTGGTGTTATGTGAGCATCGACTACATAACACTTCACCATTATTTGGGCCTAGAGGAAGGCATTGGGAAGTAATAAGTAGATGATGGGTTGCTAGAGTGACAGAAGCTTAAACCCTAGTTTATGCGTTGCTTCGTAAGGGGCTGATTTGGATCCATATGTTTCATGCTATGGTTAGGTTTACCTTAATACTTTTGTTGTAGTTGCGGATGCTTGCAATAGAGGTTAATCATAAGTGGGATGCTTGTTCAAGTAAGAACAGCACCCAAGCACCGGTCCACCCACATATCAAATTATCAAAGTACCAAACGCGAATCATATGAGCGTGATGAAAACTAGCTTGACGATATTCCCATGTGTCCTCGGGAGCTCTTTTCCTTATATAAGAATTTGTCCGGCTTGTCCTTTGCTACAAAAAGGATTGGGCCACCTTGCTGCACCTTATTTACTTTTGTTACTTGTTGCTCGTTACAATTTACCTTATCACAAAACTATCTGTTACCACTTATTTCAGTACTTGCAGAGAATACCTTGCTGAAAACCGCTTATCATTTCCTTCTGCTCCTCGTTGGGTTCGACACTCTTACTTATCAAAAGGAGTACGATAGATCCCCTATACTTGTGGGTCATCAAGGCTCTTTTCTGGCGCCGTTGCCGGGGAGTGTAGCGCCTTTGGTAGGTGGAATTTGGTAAGGAAAAATTTATATAGTGTGCTGAAATTTTTTGTCACTTGTTACTATGGAAACTGAATCTGTGAGGGGCTTGTTCGGGGTATCTTCACCCCGTCCAATAGAGCAAAGAGTTGCTCCTCAACCTACTGAACCTATTGAAAATGAAACTCCTTTTGCATTTCCTTCGGGTATTATGGAAAAACTGCTGGCTAATACTTTTACAGGAGATGGGACAAAGCATCCCGACGAGCATCTACGCTATTTGGATGATATTTGTGGATTATTTAAGATTGCAGGTATACCCGATGATGTTGTTAAGAAGAAGGCTTTCCCTTTATCTTTGGAGGGAGACGCATCGACATGGTATAGGCTATGTGATGATACGAGATCATGGAACTATAAAAGAATGAAATTGGAATTTCATCAAAAGTATTACCCTATGCATCTTGTTCATCGTGATCGCAATTATATATATAATTTTTGGCCTCGCGAAGGAGAAAGCATCGCTCAAGCTTGGGGGAGGCTTAAATCAATGTTATATTCATGCCCCAATCATGAGCTCTCAAAATTGACAATTCTCCAGAATTTTTATGCTCGGCTTTCTGATAACAATCGCACCATGCTCGATACTTCTTGTGCTAGCTCTTTTATGATGAAGACTATTGAATTCAGATGGAATTTATTGGATAGAATTAAACGCAACTCTGAAGATTGGGACCTCGACGAAGGTAAGGAGTCAGGTATGACACCTAAGTTTGATTGTGTTAAATCTTTTATGGATACCGATATTTTCCGTAAGTTTAGCACTAAATATGGACTTGACTCTGAGATAGTAGCTTCTTTCTGTGAATCTTTTGCTACTTATGTTGATCTCCCCAAGGAGAAGTGGTTTAAATATCATCCTCCCATAGAAGTAAAAGTAGTTGCACCTATTAAAGTTGAAGAAAATACCATCACTTATAATGATCCTATTGTTCCCACCTCTTATGTTGAGAAACCACCTTTCCCTGCTAGAGTAAAGGATCATGCTAAAGCTTCAACTGTTGTTCATAAAAGCAATACTAGAACTTATACACCTCCTGAGCAAGTCAAAGTAGAACCTAATATTGCTATTGTTAAAGATCTCTTGTCTGATAATATTGATGGGCATGTCATTGAATTCTCTGGTGAAACTGCTAGAATTGCTAAACCCTGTGATAGAGATAAACATAAACTTGTGGTAGGCGTGCCTGTTATTTCTGTTAAAATATGAGATCATTGTTATCATGGCTTATGTGATATGGGTGCTAGTTCTAGTGTTATACCCATTGACTTATATAAAGAAATTATGCATGATATCGCACCTGCTGAGTTAGAAGATATTGATGTTACAATTAAACTTGCCAATAGAGATACTATATCTGCAATGGGAATTGTTAGAGATGTTGAAGTCTTGTGTGGGAAAACCAAATATCCTGCTGACTTTCTTGTTCTTGGTTGTCCACAAGATAGCTTTTGTCCCATTATTTTTGGTAGACCCTTCTTGAATACTGTTAATGCTACGATAGACTAAAAAAAGAATGTTGTTACTGTTGGCTTGGATGATATGGTTCATGAGTTTAATTTCTCTAAATTCAGTAAACAACATCATGAGGAAGAATTGCCTAGTAAGGATGAAATTATTGGTCTTGCTTCTATTGCTGTACCTCCTAGTGATCCTTTAGAACACTATTTTCTAGACCATGAAAATGATATGTTTATGAATGAAAGAAAGGAAATAGATGAAATATTCTTTAAACAGGAACCTATTCTGAAACACAATTTGCCTGTTGAAATCCTAGGGGATCCTCCTGCACCCAAGGGTGATCCCGTTTTTGAGCTTAAACCGTTGCCTGATAATCTTAAGTATGCTTATCTTGATGAAAAGAAAATATATCCTGTTATTATTAGTGCTAACCTTTCAGAGCATGAAGAAGAAAGATTATTGAAAACTCTGAAGAAGCACCGTGCCGCTATTGGATATACTCTTGATGATCTTAAGGGCATTAGTCCCACTCTATGTCAGCATAAAATAAATTTGGAAGCGGATGCTAAACCAGTATGTGATCCTCAACGACGTTTGAATCCTAAAGTGAAAGAAGTGGTAAGGAAGGAAATACTCAAGCTTCTAGAGGTAGGTATAATTTATCCCGTTGCTGATAGTCAGTGGGTAAGTCATGTCCATTGTGTCCCTAAGAAGGGAGGTATTACTGGTGTCCCTAATGATAAAGATGAATTAATTCCTCAAAGAATTATTACAGGTTATAGGATGGTAATTGATTTCTGCAAATTAAATAAAGCCACTAAGAAAGATCATTACCCCTTACCTTTTATTGATCAAATGCTAGAAAGATTATGCAAACATACACATTATTGCTTTCTAGATGGTTATTCTGGTTTCTCTCAAATACTTGTGTCGGCTAAAGATCAATCAAAGACTACTTTTACATGCCCTTTTGGTACTTTTGCTTATAGACGTATGCCTTTTGGTTTATGTAATGCACCTGCTACCTTTCAAAGATGCATGATGGCTATATTCTCTGATTTTTGTGAAAAGAATTGTGAGGCTTTCATGGACGACTTTTCCGTCTATGGTTCCTCTTTTGTTGATTGCTTGAGCAATCTTGATCGAGTTTTGCAGAGATGTGAAGAAACTAATCTTGTCTTGAATTGGGAAAAGTGCCACTTTATGGTTAATGAAGGTATTGTCTTGGGACACAAAGTTTCTGAAAGAGGTATTGAAGTTGATAAAGCCAAGGTTGACGCTATTGAAAAGATGCCATGTCCCAAGGACATCAAAGGTATAAGAAGTTTCCTTGGTCACGCCGGATTTTATAGGAGGTTCATTAAGGACTTCTCAAAAATTTCTCGGCCTCTGACTAATTTATTACAAAAAGATGTACCATTTGTCTTTGATGATGATTGTGTAGAAGAATTTGAAATACTTAAGAAAGCATTAGTCTCTGCACCTATTGTTCAGCCACCTGATTGGAATTTACCCTTTGAAATTATGTGTGATGCTAGTGATTATGCTGTAGGTGCTGTTCTAGGGCAAAGAGTTGATAAGAAATTAAATGTTATCCATTATGCTAGTAAGACTCTAGACAATGCTCAAAGAAATTATGCTACAACCGAAAAGGAACTTTTAGCAGTTGTGTTTGCTTGTGATAAATTCAGACCCTATATTGTTGATTCTAAAGTAACTATTCACACTGATCATGCTGCTATTAAATATCTTATGGAAAAGAAAGATGCTAAACCTAGACTTATTAGATGGGTTCTCTTGCTGCAAGAATTTGATTTGCATAATGTTGATAGAAAAGGAGCTAAGAACCTAGTTGCATACAACTTATCTAGGTTAGAGAATGTTCTTGATGACCCACTACCTATTGATGATAGCTTTCCTGATGAACATTTAAATGTCATAAGCACTTCTCGTAGCACTCCATGGTATGCTGATTATGCTAATTATATTGTTGCTAAATTTATACCACCTAGCTTCACATACCAACAAAAGAAAAAGTTCGTTTATGATTTGAGACATTACTTTTGGGATGACCCACATCTTTATAAAGAAGGAGTAGATGGTGTTATTAGACGTTGTGTACCTGAGCATGAACAGGAACAGATCCTAAGCAAGTGTCACTCCGAAGCTTATGGAGGACACCACGCTGGAGATAGAACTGCACATAAGGTATTGCAATCTGGTTTTTATTGGCCTACTCTCTTCAAGGATGCCCGTAAGTTTGTTTTATCTTGTGATGAATGTCAAAGAATTGGTAATATTAGTAGACGTCAAGAAATGCCTATGAATTATTCACTTGTTATTGAACCATTTGATGTTTGGGGCTTTGATTATATGGGACCTTTTCCTGCCTCCAATGGATACACTCATATTTTAGTTGTTGTTGATTACGTTACTCAGTGGGTAGAAGCTATTCCAACTAGTAGTGCTGATCATAACACTTCTATTAAAATGCTTAAGGAAGTTATTTTTCCGAGGTTTGGAGTCCCTAGATATTTAATGACTGATGGTGGTTCACACTTTATTCATGGTGCTTTCCGTAAAATGCTTGCAAAATATGACGTTAATCATAGAATTGCATCTCCTTATCACCCACAGTCTAGTGGTCAAGTAGAATTGAGTAATAGAGAGCTCAAATTAATTTTGCAAAAGACTGTTAATAGGTCTAGAAAGAATTGGTCCAAGAAACTTGATAATGCATTATGGGCATATAGAACTGCATATAAGAATCCTATGGGTATGTCTCCGTATAAAATGGTTTATGGAAAAGCATGTCACTTACCTCTCGAACTAGAACATAAGGCATATTGGGCTATTAAAGAGCTTAACTATGATTTCAAACTTTCCGGTGAGAAGAGGTTATTTGATATTAGCTCACTTGATGAATGGAGAACCCAAGCCTATGAAAATGCCAAGTTGTTTAAAGAAAAAGTTAAAAGATGGCATGACAAAAGGATACAAAAGCGTGAGTTTAATGTAGGCGATTATGTATTGCTATACAACTCTCGTTTAAGATTTTTTGCAGGAAAACTTCTCTCTAAATGGGAAGGTCCCTACGTTATCGAGGAGGTCTATTGTTCCGGTGCCATAAAAATCAACAATTTCGAAGGCACAAATCCGAAGGTGGTAAACGGTTAAAGAATCAAGCACTATATCTCAGGTAATCCTATAAATGTTGAAACCAATGTTATTGAAACCGTAACCCCAGAGGAATACATAAGGGACACTTTCCAGAATGTTCCAGACTCCGAAAAGGAATAGGTATGTGGTACGGTAAGTAAACCGACTCCAAAACAATTTTTAAGGCAATATTTTTCCGTTCTGGAATATTTAGAAAAATTGAAAAATAGGTAGCAGTCCAGGGAGGACACGAGCCCTCCACGAGGGTGGAGGGTGCGCCCTACCCCCCTGGGCGCGCCCCCCTACCTCGTGAGCACCTCGTGTGTCCTCCAGACTCCATTTTCCTGCACGATACGTATTTTGGTCGGTAAAAATTCATTATATATTCTCCCGAAGGTTTTGACCCCCGTATCACGCAAATATGCCCTGTTTTCGTTTCGAGCTGTTTCCGTTGCAGATTTGAGAACTCCGGAGACTCAATCATCCTTCTATGAGGGTGAGCCTATGCCATGGAAGGGGACGACAAGCTTGCGTCATCAACAACACCTCCACCTCTAACAACAAAGAAAGAGACCTCATCACATGGGTATGGGCACTCCCCTTGGCAACTGCCAAGCTTGGGGGAGGTGCCCCGGTATCGTATCACCATCACAACTCCTATCTTTACCGTTTTTCTTAGTTCGATCCTATTAGTAGTATCTTGATTTAGTAGAATAAAGTCACAGCATGATCTAGTTTTTAAGTTTGCTTTATGATCCCTCTATGCAATCTAGTTCGTGAGCTATTATAATAAAGATTAGTGTTGAGTCAAGGGCTTGATTATTTTGCCATGATCTTGAGTGAATAGAAGAAAGAATAAAAAGAAACAAAGAGTTCATATTGATCTTATTGAGAGTAATGACTTCACATAGAAAGAGTATGATGATTAAAAAGTTGTTCGGAGTTGGCAAATATAGCTTTAGTCATCGTGGCAATTAATAGGAAGTAATAAGGAGAGAGAGGTTTCACATATAGATATACTATCATTGACATCTTTTTAATTGGGAGCACTCATTAAGTATGACATGCTAAAGAGTTGATGTTGGACAAGGAAGACAGCGTAATGGGTTATGTTTTCTCGCATCTCAGTTAAAGTATATTGTCATGGATCATTCAAACATGTTGAGCTTGCCTTTCCCCCTCATGCTAGCCAAATTCTCAGCACCAAGTAGAGATACTACTTGTGCTTCCAAATACCCTTAAACCAGTTTAGCCATGAGAGTCCACCATATCTACCTATGGACTGAGTAAGATCCTTCAAGTAAGTTGTCATTGGTGCAAGCAATAAAAATTGCTCTTTAAATATGCATGACTTATTAGTGCAGCGAAATAAGCTTTGTATGAACTTGTTGTGGACGCAATAAAAGCGACAGACTGCATAATAAAGGTTCACATACAAGGGGCAATATAAAGTGACATTCTTTTGCATTAAGATTTTGTGCACCCAACCATAAAAGTGCATGGCAACCTCTGCTTCCCTCTGCGAAGGACCTATCTTTTATTATTATCCTCTATCTTATGCAAGAGTCAAGGTAATCTTCACCTTTCCCTTTTTCATTTTATCCTTTGGCAAGCACTTCATGGTGGGGTAATCCTGATATATATATCCAATTGGATGTACGTTAGCATGAACTATTATTGTTGACATCACCCAAAGGTGAATAAGTTTGGAGGCAGCATTATAAGCCCTAATCTTTCTCTGTGTCTGATTGAAACTTCATAACCACAAGTAATGCGTGAGTGTTAGCAATTATGAAGGACTAAGTGATAGTTGAGTATGTGGACTTGCTTTTAAGCTCTGACATAGACTCCTTCCGATGTTATGATAAATTGCAATTGCTTCAATGACTGAGGTTATAATTTGTTAGCACCTAATAAGGTTTCTGATTCATACTTTTGCATTGTAAAAAGATCATCACTTGAACATAAGTAATCATATGACAAATCTATATATGTTGCTGTTATGAAACAATCATGATGCCTTCATGTCCGTATTTTATTTTTATCGACGCCTCTACCTCTAAACATGAGGACATATTTATTGTTATCGGCTTTTCGCTTGAGGACAAGCGAGGTCTAAGCTTGGGGGAGTTGATACGTCCATTTTGCGTCATGCTTTTATGTTAATATTTATTGCATTATGGGCTGTTATTTCACGTTATGTCACAATACTTATGGCTATTCTCTCTTATTTTACAAGGTTTACCATGAAGAGGGGGAATGCCGGTAGCTGGAATTCTGGTTGGAAAAGGAGCAAATATTGGAGACCTATTCTGCGCAACTCCAAAAGTCCTGAAACTCCACGGAATATCTTAAAATAAATAAAGAAAAATCGTCACCAAAGATGAAGGCCAGGGGGCCCACACCCTGCTCATGAGGGTGGGGGGCGCGCCCCTCCCCCCTGGGCGCGCCCCCCTACCTCGTGGGCCCCCTGGTGGCTCTCCGACGCGCATCTTCTCCTATATGAAGTCTTTCGATGAGAAAAAAATCATAAGAAACCTTTCGGGATGAGACTCCGCCGCCACGAGGCGGAACCTTGGCGGAACCAATCTAGGGCTCCGGCAGAGCTGTTCTGCCGGGGACACTTCCCTCCGGGAGGGTGAAATCATCACCATCGTCATCACCAATGCTCCTCTCATTGGGAGAGGGCAATCTCCATCAACATCTTCACCAGCACCATCTCATCTCCAAACCCTAGTTCATCTCTTGTATCCAATTCTTGTCTCTAAGTCTGGGATTGGTGCTAGTAGGTTGCTAGTAGTGTTGATTACTCCTTGTAGTTGATGCTAGTTGGTTTACTTGGTGGAAGATCATATGTTCAGATCCTTTATGCATACTATTACCCCTCTGATTATGAACATGAATATGCTTTGTGAGTAGTTATGTTTGTTCCTGAGGACATGGGAGAAGTCTTGCTATTAGTAGTCATGTGAATTTGGTATTCGTTCGATATTTTGATGAGATGTATGTTGTCTAACCTCTAGTAGTGTTATGTGAACGTCGACTACATAACACTTCACCATTATTTGGGACTAGAGGAAGGCATTGCAAAGTAATAAGTAGATGATGGGTTGCTAGAGTGACAGAAGCTTAAACCCTAGTTTATGCGTTGCTTCGTAAGGGGCTGATTTGGATCCATATGTTTCATGCTACGGTTAGGTTTACCTTAATACTTTTGTTGTAGTTGCGGATGCTTGCAATAGAGGTTAATCATAAGTGGGATGCTTGTTAAAGTAAGAACAGCACCCAAGCACCGGTCCACCCACATATCAAATTATCAAAGTACCGAACGCGAATCATATGAGCGTGATGAAAACTAGCTTGACGATATTCCCATGTGTCCTCGGGAGCTCTTTTCCTTATATAAGAATTTGTCCGGCTTGTCCTTTGCTACAAAAAGGATTGGGCCACCTTGCTGCACCTTATTTACTTCTTTTACTTGTTGCTCGTTACAATTTACCTTATCACAAAACTATCTGTTACCACTTATTTCAGTACTTGCAGAGAATACCTTGCTGAAAACCGCTTATCATTTCCTTCTGCTCTTCGTTGGGTTCGACACTCTTACTTATCGAAAGGACTACGATAGATGCCCTATACTTGTTGGTCATCATACACACACCAAGTAACTTGCCAAAGGCAGCCACCGGAACAAGAAAGAAGAAGACCTCAGATTCAGAGGATAAGGATTATGTGGCTGTTGAGGAAGAAGTCGGCTCCAAGAAAAAGGTGCTGAAAAAGGAGTATGGCTCAGCTGCTACAGTCAAGCCAGTGATGCATAAGAAGGCACCAGCAAAGAAAGTCCCCATATCTAAGGCTAGAGCATCCACTGCTAAAACCTCCAAGCCATCTGAAGAGGCAGTTGGAGAAGGCAAGAAAAAGAAGGAAAGGGTCAAGAAGACCACTGCGAGAGTGCTTGGCAGATCATCAATTATGAGAGATGATGATGAAGAGGAAGAGGATGCTGCACCAGCACCCAAAGCTCAAAAGCTCATGGGAGATGCAATTAGATCAGGGGATGCTCCATCTAAGCCCAAAGCTGCTCCCAAGGCAGCTGCTCCAGCTCAGAAGCCCAAGATAAGCACTAGAAACATTTCTGCTGAGGAAAAGAACAAGGCCCCAATGCCTGAAGCTGTTGAAGAAGATGAAACTCAAGTGCTAAGGAAGCTGAAACCCAAGATCCCTGACCACAATGATGCACATCCAGTTGCAGAAAACGTGAAAATCAGGAAGGATGCAGGATTGAGACTATGGAGAGAGTCTGATCCATATGCTATCAGGAGAAGAACTAATGTGGACTATATGTTTCACACTAAGAAACAGCAGGACTTTTATGGGACAGTGTTGCTTGACAAGAAGCCCATTGTGTGTGATATGAGATCGGTAGACTGGGAGTACATGCAGAAGAATGAAGATCACTATCCTGGAGTGTATGACAATTTTAAGGCATGTGGAGTTGATGAATTCATTGCACAAAAGCTCACCAAGTGGAATGATGAGCTCATCATGCAGTTTTACTCCACTGCCAACTTCTATCCAGATGGAAGGATTGTATGGATATCTGAGGGTACTAGGTACCAATCCACAGTTGATGAGTGGGCCAAGCTTATAAATGCTCCTGAGGAACATGAGGATGACTTGGACATTTATACATAGAAGAAGAAAGACCACAACACTATGGCCAACATGTACAAGGTGATCCCAGATGCTGCCTTGTATACACATAAGTTTGGATTTGTCCATTACCTGTTGTCTGGTCTGCCAACAATCAGCTGGATATTAAGGCACACACTACTACACAAGTCAGGTGATCATAAGATGATCAAAGGACATGCCATCAACTTATTGCACATATTTGATGTCCCACAGAAGTTCAAGGTTATGAGCCTGATTGTTGAGACAATCAAGAGGACTGCTGCTGATCAGAAGAGAAGTTGTGGGTATGCTCCACACATTCAGGAGATCATTAACTCAAAGATGGGCACAGACACATATCTTTTGGACAAGGAGCACCTGCCCATCTATCCTGAATTTGAAGATAATATAGTAGTGATGGATGGAAATAAACCATCTTCAGCTCAAGCACATGAAAAGAGAGAGAAGGCTAAGGCAGAGAAGGCTGCAAAGATGCCAACAACAGAGGAGGAATCTCAGGTATTCTTGAAGAGCAAGCAAGACCAGCTTGGATATCTGATCCAATCCACCCTGAGGATTGAGAAGGGCTTGGACACCCTGACCAAGAACCAAGAGAGTCTGGAAAGGATCATTGAGCGGAAATTCTATGACCTTGATGTCAAGGTGACAGAGATCCAAACTACAGTTGAGCAACTTCGGGAGGAAGCAGATGAGAAGAAGGGCAAGTCTACCACATATGCTTTTGCCAGAGTGCCCAGCGGACAGAGAACTACTGCAGTGTCAGTGATACACACTAGAGCTACAGCATCAGCACCAGCAGCTATAGCTCCAGTTCCACCTCCAGCAGCTCCAGCTACTTCATCAAAAGCCTTCGTCCTTGGAGTTCTCTCTACACCACCTCCCGAAGATCAAGCCTGAGAGTCGCTTAGCACTATGCATTTTTGAACTTTTTGGTAACTTGTTGCCAAAGGGGGAGAAAAATGTATAGATCATAGGCTTCGAGAGAGAGTGTTGTTCTTTTTTATCTCTCTTGCTATTTTGGTTGAACTTCTTTATTGAGTGCTTGTGTGAGATACTTTATGTCCTTGTGAGATACTTGTTAATCATGTGGTTGATCATATGCTACATTAATGTTTGGTTGAATGATGCTATCCTTTACATTCCTTATATGATCATTCACTTGCTTGGTGATGAGTGCATGCTTTTAATCTCTATCATTTTGAGCGCTCCAACAAGATGTATGTGACATGGAAGAGTAACCCATGATCCTAATCGATTGTGCATTTGAGTTCAAAAGCAAATTTTAAATAATGCACAAATTTAGGGGGAGCTCTTGCTTATCACATACTTCTCAAAGTGACGATGTCTTTTCAATCTTATTTATCATTTATCGAAGCTTTGATCTATATGTTGTCATCAATTACCAAAAAGGGGGAGATTGAAAGTGCAACTATCCCTGGGTGGTTTTGGTAATTCCTAACAACATATAGTTCATTGAGTTAATGCTATTTCAAGATAAACATTTCAGGAAAGCTCAATGATTGTCATGGCATGGATGAGAAAAGTGGACCCCTCAAAATGCTGAGGACAAAGAATTGGCTCAAGCTCAAAGCTCAGGACTCTACATATTTTCATTTTAAGTGATCCAAGATCACATTGAGTCCATAGGAAAAGCCAATACTATTAAGAGGGGATGAGGTGTTGCTTAATGGCTTGTTTGCTCAAAGTGCTTAGTGATATGCTCCAAAACCCTCAACTACTTTCTCACATCCACATATGTCCCAAACCAAAAGTAAAACTCGTCCCCACCGAAATTTTCTATCCGACGCCATCGAGTTCAGTTGTCATAGCCACTGCCAGAAACCCTAGTCTTTTTGGTCTCACCGGTAGGGATCTCGGTCTCACCGAGATGGGATTATAATCTCTCTGTTTCCCTTCGTAATGTTTCGGTCAAACCGAGATGAGCGATCAGTCCCACGGAGATTGCAATGTAAACTCTCTGTTTCCCTTTCGTAACACTTCGGTCCAACCGAGATGAGCGAATCGGTCCCACGATTTGCCTGACCAACTCTCTGTTAGTCTATTACCAAAATCGGTCTCACCGAGTTTGTGTAATCGGTCTCACCGAGATTATGTTATGCCCTAACCCAAATCGGTCCCACCGAGTTGACATGTCGGTCCCATCGAGAATCCTAGCGTTCACATTTTGAACTAAATCGGTCTGACCGAGTTTCATGATTCGGTCCCACCGAGTTTGGTGATTTGTGTGTAACGGTTAGATTTTGTGTGGAGGCTATTTATACCCCTCCACCCACTCTTCATTCGTGGAGAGAGCCATCAGAACATGCCTACACTTCCAACACCTATTTTCTGAGAGAGAACCACCTACACTTGTGTTGAGGTCAAGATATTCCATTCCAACCACATAAATCTTGATCTCTAGCCTTCCCCCAGTTGCTTTCTACTTAAATCTTCTTTCTACCAAATCCAATCCTATGAGAGAGAGTTGAGTGTTGGGAAGACTATCATTTGAAGCACAAGAGCGAGGAGTTCATCATCAACACACCATTTGTTACTTCTTGGAGAGTGGTGTCTCCTAGATTGGCTAGGTGTCACTTGGGAGCATCCGACAAGATTGTGGAGTTGAACCAAGGAGTTTGTAAGGGCAAGGATATTGCCTACTTCGTGAAGATCTACCCTAGTGAGGCAAGTCCTTCATGGGCGACGGCCATGGTGGGATAGATAAGGTTGCTTCTTTGTGGACCCTTCATGGGTGGAGCCCTCTGTGGACTCGCGCAACTGTTACCCTTCGTGAGTTGAAATCTCCATCAACGTGGATGTACGATAGCACCACCTATCGGAACCACGGATAAAAAATCTCCGTGTCAACATTGCATTTGCTCCCTCAAACTCATCTCTTTACCTTCATATGCAATTGTTTTATATTCCGCTGCTATACTCTTAGAATTGCATGTGTAGATTGATTGCTTGACTTGTGCTTTGTTGCTAAAATCTGCCAAGAACTAAAATTGGGAAAAGGCTAGATTTTTATTTGGTCAAGTAGTCTAATCACCCCCCTCTAGACATACTTTCGATCCTACATCATTTTATCAAAGCATATATTCCAACTCTGAGATGCTTTTACCGGTCCATAAATGGATCGCTGGAGCTTGCTCACTTTGTTAGCACCTTTAGGATCGACAAAACCTTCTGGTTGCATCATATACAACTCTTATTTCATAAATCCATTAAGGAATGCATTTTTGACATCCATTTGCCAGATTTCATAAAATGTGGCAACTGCTAACATGATTCGGACAGAGTTTTAAGCATCGATACGAGTGAGAAAATCTCATCGTAGTCAACACCTTGAACTTGTCGAAAACATTTTTGCGACAATTCGAGCTTTGTAGATAGTAACACTACTATCAGCGTCCATCTTCCTCTTGAAGATCCATTTATTCCCAATGACTCACTGATCATCGGGCAAGTCAATCAAAGTACATACTTTGTTCTCATACATGGATCCCATCTCAGATTTCATGGCCTCAAGCCATTTTGCGGGATCTGGGCTCATCATCGCTTCCTCATAGTTCGTAGGTTCGTCATGCTCTAGTAACATGACTTCCAGAATAGGATTACTGTACCACTCTGGTGCGGACCGTACTCTGGTTGACCTACGAGGTTCAGTAGTAACCTAATCTGAAGTTTCATGATTATCATCATTAGCTTCCTCACTAATTGGTGTAGGAATCACTGTAACTGATTTCTGTGATGAACTACTTTCCAATTCGGGAGAAGGTATAATTACCTCATCAAGTTCTATTTTCCTCCCACTCACTTCTTTCGAGAGAAACTCCTTCTCTAAAAAGGATCCATTCTTAGCAATAAAATATCTTGCCTTCAGATCTGTGATAGAAAGTGTACCCAACAATTTCTTTTGGGTATCCTATGAAGACGCACTACTCTGATTTGGGTTCGAGCTTATCAGTTTGAAAAAATTTCACATACGCATCGCAACCCCAAACTTTAAGAAACGACAGCTTTGGTTTCTTGCCAAACAATAGTTCATGCGGTGTCATCTCAACGGATTTAGATGGTGCCCTATTTAACATGAATGCAGTTGTCTCTAATGCATAACCCCAAAACGATAATGGTAAATCGGTAAGAGACATCATAGATCGCACCATATCTAATGAAGTACTATTACAACGTTCGGACACACCATTATGCTGTAGTGTTCCAGGTGGCGTGAGTTGCGAAACTATTCCCCATTGTTTCAAATGAGGACCAAACTCGTAACTCAAATATCGCCTCCGCGATCAGATCGTAGAAACTTTATTTTCTTGTTTTTTTTGACTGTGAACTGTGGGGCAAAACCCCCACAGCAGATCAAAGCTTTATTGAAAAAAATAACAGATACAACAAGTTGATTACAAGGAGTAACCAGGTTACAAGGAAGAAAAAAGGAAAAAGAAAGAAGAAAGCCCTACAAAACTAGCTTAGGGTGGTAGGTAAGAGATCCATTTGAGCAGGTCATCCTTGTAAGCAGCTCTGATCATGTGCTGCATGAGGCTAATATCCTGCCAAAAAGCAAACCTCATTTGTTGAAACTGGCCCTCTCATTTCTGAACACTTTGGCATTTCTGATGATCCAAATATGCCAGCAAGCAATGAATACCACTTCAGAAAAGAAAGGCCTAGCAAAACCTCTCCTTGCCTGAGTAACCAGCTCAATCATGGAGGTGCCAGCAGACCAATCAATCTGTAGATAATTCCAGACCCTTACACTGAAATTGCAATTGAAGAATAAGTGATCTCTGGTTTCCCTAGCCTGCAAAGGGCATAGCCTACAGTGGACTCCATCCTCCATGTGCCAGTGCCTTCTTTCAACCATATCCTTGGTGTTTAACCTGTCCATAATAAGCATCCAAGCAAAGACCTTGATCTTGAGAGTACAGGAGGATTTCCATATCCAACAGAGCAAAGGATTGAAGGACGCAAACTGAAAGGAGTGTGAGTAAAACATCTTGGGCTTGTAAAACTTGGAAGAGCCCTGCCAGAACCAACAGTCCTTCGAGCTGGGGTCTCTTCTGTGTGAGTTCATTAAATCCTTTATCAGATTTAACTCATCAAAGGCTTGAGCCGATAAGGGAAGGTGAAAAAATTGGTGCAGATCCTGGGTGTTGAAAATTTCTTTAATTGAGACCCAGGGGTCCTTAGCAAAAGAGAAAAGCCTTGGGAATCGTGCCTGTAAACTAGATGTTTCAGAGCCAAGGTTCCAGTTATCAGACCAAAAGAGAGCAGTGTCCCCTTCATTAATCTGTACCCAGGAGCAGTCCCTAAAATGTTGCATGACTTTGCAAATATCTCTCCACCAGTAGGAGCCACAATCATTTGTTCCCTGGGGCATCCTCTTAAAATAATATGAGTCCCAAACTAGAGATACCCAAGGAATTTGTCGTTTGTTCAAGAAATTACTGGCATGCTTGAGAAGGAGAGCCACATTCTGAACCCCTAGATTAAGAATACCAAGACCTCCTTTGTTTTTTGGCCTACATATGAGTTCCCAAGCCGCCAGAGATGGGGCAGGCTCATCTCTATGCTTTCTCCACAAGCACTGCCTTTGAATTCTTTCCAACTGCTTGAGAATACCAGGTGGGAGAGCAAGACTACCCATAAAGAAAATTGGTAAAGAGGATAGAGCAGAGTTTAGGAACTGTAGCCTTTCCCCTTGGTTAAGGAAAGAAGAACTGGCAGTCATTCTTCTCTCCATACAGTCAACCAGTGGCATGAAGTCTACCATTTTGGGTCTTGTGGTCCCCACAGGTAATCCCAGATAAGTAAATGGCATTGTACCAACTTTGCAACCAAAGGTAGTTGCTAAATCCTTCATTACAGCAGAGTCAACATTGATTGGAATAATGAAGGACTTTTGATAGTTGACATCCAAACCAGTGGACTGAGAGAACACCTGTAGCATATCCTTCAGAGCCAGGAGTTGAACCCTGTCTGCAGGGAGGATGATCAAAGTATCATCGGCATACTGGATCACAGGGTAGTCTATATCATGGCAGGGTATAGGTAAATGCAGAATTCCCTTCCTGTACATATCATTAATCACTGTTTGTAGCAGGTCAGCAGCTATGACAAATAGCAGGGAGATACAGGGTCACCCTGTCTAACTCCTTTCTTACAAACAAACTTCCTCCGAGGGACTCCATTGAGAAGAATAGAAGAAGTACCAGTGGTAAGAAGCTGTTTCATCCAAAGAATCCACTTATCATTAAAGCCCTTATATCTGAGAATTTGAAAGATAGCTTCATGCTCAATGGAGTCAAAGGCCTTTTCAAAATCCAATTTGAGGATTACTATTGGCCTCTTTGACTGGTGGCATTGATGCAAGTATTCGAAAGTCCAACACAGGCAGTCCTGTATTGTTCTGGTCTTAATGAAACCATATTGGTTCTTATGGATGCACTGCATAATCATTGCTTGGAGTCTATTTGCAGCCATTTTGGACAAAAATTTAAGCCCCATACTAGTGAGAGAGATAGGTCTGTAGTCTCCCACTTCCTCAGGAGAAAGTTTTTTGGGCACAAGAGTAATAAAAGAACTATTGATGTTATCTAAGACAGCCTCTCCCTCATGAAAAGCCTGAGCTAGCTCATAAAATTCCCCAGAAATAAGGTGCCAACATTTCTTAAAAAATAAGCCATTAAATCCATCAGGACCAGGTGCCTTATCCACAGGCATATGCTTGACCACATTGTCCATTTCCTCCTTTTCAAAAGGCCTAGTGAGCACCTCAAGGCCAGACACTGGTGGGATAAGCGAAGACAAGTCGAAACCCATCACAATCCCTCTAGAGGTGCCCATTCTATTCTTAAAACAGCTCCAGATAATTCCAGCCATTTGGGAGTGATCAGAGACTACAGTTCCATTAGGTAGTCTTAAACTAGCTATAGAGTTCCTCCTATGCCTCTCAGTGGCCATAGCATGGAAAAAATTAGTGTTCTCTCCCCCCACCTTAAAGTATCTGATAGAGCATCGCTTCTTCCAGTACAGAAACTGTAAGTGCAGAAGCTTTTCCAAATGGGTTTTGACAATTCTTCTGAAGTTGTTCTCTTGAATAACAAGAGGCCTCCACTCCTCTAATTCGTCCAGAAGGAAAATGACATGATTGCATTTGCTAATCAATAGCCTCAATTTGGAAATATTCATTTGCCATCTCTTAAGACACATTCTCAAACATTTAAATTTGTCTGCAATTTTAGCAGTTATGTGTGTTTTCCGAGAGGGCTGCTTCCAAGAAGATTCAACACAGTTCATGAAACCTTCCAGTTCAAGCCAATAGTTTTCAAACCTAAAGATGTTTGATTTTGGAATGGAAGTCTTGATGGATACTAGACAAGGCACATGATCTGATGCAGTCCTAGCCAGGGGCAGAACTTCAGTCATGGGGTAATCAAAAATCCAATCTACAGAAGTAAAAAACCAGTCTAGCTGCTCAAGAAGTGGGGTATCCTGCATATTGGACCATGTGTAGGATCTGCCTTTGATTGGAAGCTCAAGGAGGCCCAGGTGACCGATAATCTCATTAAAAATGAACATGTCATTTATGTCCCCACCAGGTAAGTTTTTGTTATCCACAGATCGGAGGAAATTAAAATCTCCAAGTAGCAACCAGTGCTCATTGACAGGTATAGCCAGGTTGTATAACCAATTAACAAAGTTGTCCCTGGCTACACCCTGACAAGGGCCATAAACAGCCACAAGAGTCCAAGTTTCATTATTTTGCCTGAAAGTAAACTGAACCACCACAGCAAACTGCTGCACTTCAATAATAATGCCACTAAAAACTGCAGAATTCCAAACAACAATAATTCCACCAGAAGCTCCAATTGAAGGAGAACAGACAAAAGAGTCAAATCTTTTAGGGCAGAAAGATTTGATTGTCCGAGAGTCAAAAGAAGCACATTTTGTTTCTTGCAGACAAGCTATTGAACATTGGCTTTCCTCAATTTTCTGCCTAACAGCTCTCTGTCTAGCTTCAGAATTCAGGCCTCTTACATTCCAACAGAGAACATTCCAGTTTCTACAGCTATTACTCATTATAGCAAAAGATAAAGGCCAGAAACCACATGGCACACAATACCACATTTCTAAAAGAGCACAGTTTAGTCTGTCCCAACATCATCAAGCACCAAAGTTCCAGAAGCAGGAAATTGCCTAAAAATAAAGATAAAGCAAAATTAAGGGCTTGCGAAACCCAATATGCCAGGGACACTCTAATCATCATGTTCAGCAGGTGGGTCCACCATAAGTGCATCCACAGTTAGCAGAGCAGCATCAATCTGAAGCTCACGTCCAACTTCTTGGAGTCTACTGACAGGGGTTGCAGGAGGAATTTCATCAGAAGCAGGCTCTTCATACATCTGGGCCGTGAAAGGCTTGGCCTTGGGCTTCTTCCTCTTGGGTTGTAGTGCGAGCTCTTGGAATGTGGGCTTGAATCCATCCCGCTGAGCCGAGCTTCTGGTGCAGCGTCGAACTGTGGTGTCAATAATTGGAGTTGGCGCCAGAGTCTTCCATGGCCTGCGAGCTTTAACCGCAGCAGAAGGGGGCACCTGCACAGGTTGCACATCATCGGGATCAGAAAGCGCCCTGGCAACTGGCCTAGCTGGCTCCTCTTCCCTCCATGTAAGGCGTGGCAGGTCCGAATCGCTGAAAGCCAAATCCGAGCTCCTCTTAGACAGAACAACCGGCGACAAAGGCTGCAGCATCACTGGCCTGGGTACAGAGAAAGCTACAGGAGCTTGTAGAAGGTTCTCAAAAGACCTCCTCCAAATCATCTCCGGGGGCAAAGGAGGCCCAAAAGGAATCGCAGGCAGAGCAATCTCCTTCGTGACAGTAGGAGGCTGATACACCACAATTGCCCAATTGTTCGTTGTATCTTCATTGACCACAGGCAACATAATTGCTTCAGATAGATCATCCTCCACCACAATGACGGGTGGATCCTGGTCAGTAGCGGAGCTTGGCTGGGCGGAGAGATCCACCACCATTGATTCTTGATCTTGAACAGGTTCAGGCTCAACATTGTCTTGGCCATTCCCCCAATTGTCTTAGGCCACTTCAATGATCACAGGCTCTGGCGGCGGAGGAGGGACTGCATTCCACCCCAAGGCGGGGTAGACAGGAAGATTAAACTGGGGTAAATCCGGGAAAGGAACACCCGGAACTGGATGTGGATTTCCATTGAGGGGCATCCAATCTTCATCCTGGGGCATTTGCTCAGCAAAGTTCGCTCCCAAAATGTATAGAGGTGCAGTCCAAGAAACCCGCGCCCCACCATAGGCTGCAAAATCCATGAAGACCACATCACATGGTACAAGGAAATCCTCTGGGAATGAAGCAAAAACCAAAGAGCGAACCATATAGGGGTCCTCACTGATCCAATGGTGGAATTTGCCAAAAGTATTCACAGCTGCCCTAATGCATTCAGTGTTGCGAAGGTCCAACGGAATACCAAGAAACATAAGAAGTCCCTGACGAAAACCCTGAACTCCCCGAAAATTTTCACCCTCGTCATGCTTCATAAATCGCACAAAACGGTCATTACCCAGCGGCTGAGGCGGAAGTTGCAGCAGAGAAAATCTGACGGCAGCGTCTCTAAGCTCAAAGAGCCCAACAGACCGGACCCAAGGCTGAGCTGACCGAACATGAACACCATGCCCTTGCAACCACTGCACTACTTCCTCTCTAGCAGCACCAATCTCATCTGGTTGAGGAATAGGCATTACCTCCGCAAGCATGAACTCCTCATGGCGGCGCACAATTGGGGTATGTGGCGTCACAAAGGTTCGCGGCAGACGATCTTCTCCACCATCAATGATATGGTGACCAGCAGGTACATACCGCAGGGGATCCAAATGGAAGTTGGCCATCGGAGTCGGGAGCTCCGCCTCCAATGACGGCGAGTGAAGGGGTGGGGGAGGGGTTGCAGGCGGCGAGGTCGGTGGAGTCTTGGGGCCAGGGCTGATGGAACTGGACGATGGTGTAAATGCGGAAGTGCAAGGGAGGTCCAAGTTTGGTAAAGGATTTGTCAGAGAGATATTCCCGTAGCGCACCTCGGAAGATGGAGCGTTAACGGGTTTGGCTTGCCACACGAGCCCCAAGATTCTAGCAAATTTGTTGCAATATTTTTTAACGTGACCAGTCCGAAGGCAAGAGATACACCAAAGCGTAGATGTACACGCAGAAGCGAAATGACCCTTCTCAAGGCACTGCTGACACGTAGAAATTTCATCGACCATATCAGAAATTAAGTTATCAAAATCTTCCCTTGCTTGTTGAGATGAGGGGATATCCAGCTGCTCCCCAAAGGAAACCGGCGAAGCCCGGTCCACCTCAGAGGAGGATGATGACTCATCAAGGCCCTCCGAATCCACGAAAGCGGGCCCAACATGGCCCGGCACGTCCTCATTCAAAGGAACAGAATTCCCACCCAAGATTGGTGGCGTGCAATCAGCATGGGGCCTAAGATCATGTACCGTACCAAACGAGATAGATGGTCTCGCCGACGTCCACCGGAGAGTCGCCGGCAAGGTTGGACGAATAACAACCCACTCATGAGAAGAAATTGAGTAGCCCGCCTGTTCAACATTGCGAATGCAACTTTCCGTAGCTGGATAACGATAATCCTGGCAAGCACCATAGCTCTGAAAAACTGCAAATGAGAGCTTTTTGCCAATTGCATGAGCAGATTTGAAAGAAGACTTAGAAGGCTTAGAGCGCAGGGCTAAAACCCCAAGAGCAGCACGTCTCTTTGAGGGACTCACTAGGATCCACTCAGCATCACACTCCAAATTCCAGATCTTGAACTCACGGCTCCAATTAGGACCACCGTTACTCCACAGATGAAAGTAACATTTGAATTGTTCGCAAGAAAAAGACCGAAGGCGAAGAATAATCATGGCAACAACCTTGCAAGAGACTTGAAATCCAAATACCTTGTCCTTTATCAAAAACACCATGAAATCAATGCCTGATCCACCAATAGCTGCTTCCAGAGCCGCAGCCACAGAATCTTCGTTCAAACGAAAATTGTGGCATCCAAACGAAACCACCATGGTGAAGATGTAGGAGTCCTCCATGGGGTGTACCGGAAAGCCCGTAGATTTGAAAACCTTCTCCGCAAAAGCCAAACCCTTGGAGAAGTCCAGGCCAAGGGTGGAACCCTCCGTGGAACCCATTAAAGATGGGTATGAACGTGTAGATCTCGGAGCGCCGAAGAGATCCACTGGAAGGGAACTAGAATTTAGTGGCTAGTGGAGGAGATCGCCGGAAGGGGGTGGAGATCGCCGGGGTGGGGGTGGGGGTGGGGTGGGAGCGCCATCGGTTTTTTTTGCTAGAATTACTTTACTTTCTTGTTACGATGATTTTCCACTTCACTCTGAAATTCTTTGAACTTTTCAAATGTTTCAGACTTATGTTTCATTAAGTAGATATACCCATATCTGCTCAAATCATCTGTGAAGGTCAGAATATAACTATACCCGCCGCGAGCCTCAACACTTATCGGATCACATGCATCAGTATGTATTATTTCCAATAAGTCAGTTGCTCGCTCCATTGTTCTAGAGAACAGAGTCTTAGTCATCTTGCCCATGAGGCATGGTTCGCAAGCATCAAGTGATTGCAAAAGTCCATCGGCATGGAGTTTCTTCATGCGCTTTACACCAATATGACCTAAATGGCAGTGCCACATATAATTTGCGCTATCATTATTAACTTTCATCTTTTGGCTTCAATATTATGAATATGTGTATTGCTACGATCGAGATTCAATAAACCATTTATATTGAGTGTATGACAATAGAAGGTTTTATTCATGTAAAAAGAACAACAATTATTCTTTGACTTAAATGAATAACCGTATTGCAATAAACATGATCAATCATTTTTATGCTCAACGCAAACACCAAATAACATTTATTTTAGGTTCAACACTAATCCCAAAGGTAAAGGGAGTGTGTGATGGTGATCTTATCAACCTTGGAATCACTTCCAACTCTCATCATCACCTCGCCCTTAACTAGTCTCTATTTATTTTGCAACTCCCGTTTCGAGTTACTACTCTTAGCAACTGAACCAGTATAAAACACTGATGACTTGCTATAAACACTAGTAAAGCACACATCAATAACATGTATATCAAATATACCTTTGTTCACTTTGCCATCCTTCTTATCCGCCAAGTATCTAAGGCAGTTCCACTTCCAGTGACCAGTTCCTTGCAGTAGAAGCACTCAGTTTCAGGCTTGGGTCTATCTTTGGGCTTCTTCATGGGAGTGGCAACTTGCTTGCCATTCTTCTTGAAGTTCCCTTTCTTTCCCTTGCCCTTTTACTTGAAACTAGTGGTTTTTCAACCATCAACTTTTGAGGCTTTTCTTGATTTCTACCTTCGTCGTTTTCAGCATCACGAAGAGCTCGGGAATCGTTTTCGTCATCCCTTGCATATTATAGTTCATCACTAAGTTCTAGTAACTTGGTGATAGTGACTAGAGCACTTTATCAATTACTATCTTATCTGGAAGATTAACTCCCACTTGATTCAAGCAATTATAGTACCCAGACAATCTGAGCACATACTCACTGGTTGAGCTATTCTCCTCCATCTTGTAGGCAACATACTGTCAGAGGTCTCATACCTCTTGACACAGGCATGAGCATGAAATACCAATTTCAACTCTTAGAACATCTTATATGTTCCGTGGCATTCAAAATGTTTTTGAAGTCCCGGTTCTAAGCCATAAAGCATGGTGCACTAAACTATTAAGTAGTCATCATATCGAGCTTTGTCAAACGTTCATAACGTGTGCATCTGCTCCTGCAATAGGCCTGTCACCTAGCGGTGCATCAAGGACATAATTCTTCTGTGCAGCAATGAGGATAATACTCAGATCACGGACCAAGTCCGCATTATTGCTACTATCATCTTTCAACTTCTTTTTCTCTAGGAACATATCAAAATTAAACAGGAAGCTACATCGCAAGCTATTGATCTACATCATAGATATGCAATTACTATCAGGACTAAGTTCATGATAAATTAAAGTTCAATTAATCATATTACTTAAGAACTCCCACTTAGATAGACATCCCTCTAATCATCTAAGTGATCATGTGATCCATATCAACTAAACCATGCCCAATCATCACGTGAGATGGAGTAGTTTTCAATGGTGAACATATCTATGTTGATCATATCTTCTATATGATTCATGCTCGACCTTTCGGTCTCCAGTGTTCCGAGGCCATATCTGCATATGTTAGGCTCGTCAAGTTTAACGTGAGTATTCTGCGTATGCAAAACTAGCTTGCACCCGTTGTATGTGAACGTAGAGCTTATCACACCCGATCATCACGTGGTGTCTCAGCACGAAGTACTGTCGCAATGGTGCATACTCAGGGAGAACACTTATACCTTGAAATTTAGTGAGGGATCATCTTATAATACCCTGAAATAAGATGCATAAAAGATAAACATCACATGCAATCAAAATATGTGACATGATATGGCCACCATCATCTTGTGCCTTTGATCTCCATCTCCAAAGTACCGTCATGATCTCCATCGTCACCGGCATCACACCATGATCTCCATCATCTTGATCTCTATCAATGGGTCGTCACAGGGTCGTCTCGCCAACTATTGCTTTTGCAACTTTTGCTATCGTATAGCAATAAAGTAAAGTAATTATATGGCGCTTGCATCTTATGCAATAAAGGGACAACCATAGGGCTCCTGCCAGTTGCCGATAACTTCAATAAAACATGATCATCTCATACAACAAATTATATCTCATCGCGTCTTGACCATATCACATCACAACATGCCCTGCAAAAACAAGTTAGACGTCCTCTACTTTGTTGTTGCAAGTTTTACGTGGCTGCTACGGGCTTAGCAAGAACCATTCTTACCTATGCATCAAAAACCACAACACGGTATAGTGATTGCTTTTTGATCTTCAGAAAGAACCATGTTCATTGAATCCGATTCAACTAAAGTTGGAGAAACTGAGACCCACCAACCACCTGTGTGTGAAGCACATCGGTAGAACTAGTCTCGCGTAAGTGTACGCGTAATGTCGGTCTGAGCCGCTTCATCCAACAATACCGCTGAATCAAGAATCAACTAGTGACGGCAAGCAATATGTATATACCCACGCCCACAACTCCTTTGTGTTCTACTCGTGCATATAACATCTACGCATAGACCTGGCTCGGATGCCACTGTTGGGGAACGCGGTAATTTCAAAAAAAAATCTACGCACACGCAAGATCTATCATGGTGATGCACAACAGCGAGAGGGGAAGAGTGTTGTCCACGTACCCTCATAGATCGTAAGAGGAAGCGTTATGACAACGCGGTTGATGTAGTCGAACGTCTTCACGATCCGACCGATCCTACCACCGAAGGTACGGCACCTCCACGATCTGTACACGTTCAGCTCGGTGACGTCTCATGAACTCTAGATCTAGCTGAGTGTCAAGGGAGATTTTCGTCAGCACGACAGCGTGATGATGGTGATGATGAAGCTACCGGAACAGGGCTTCGCCTAAGCACCGCTACGATATGACCGAGGTGGATTATGGTGGAGGGGGGCACCGCACGCGGCTAAGACAATTGTCAACTTGTGTGTCTATGGGGTGCCCCTTCCCTCGTATATAAAGGAGTGGAGGAGGGGAGGGCTGGCCCTCTCTATGGCGCGCCCCAAGGGGGATTCCTACTCCTAGTAGGAGTAGGTTTCCCCCCTTCCCTGGTTGGAGTAGGAGAAGAAGGAAGGGGAAGAGGGAGAGAAGGAAAGAGGGGGGCACCGCACCCTCCCTAGTCCAATTCGGACCAGCCCATGGGGGCGCGCAGCCACCCCTTGAGGCTCTTCTCTCCTTTCCCGCATGGCCCATTAAGGCCCATTACTTACCCGGCGAATTCCCGTAACTCTCCGGTACTCCGAAAAATACCCGAATCACTCGGAACCTTTCTGATGTCCGAATATAGCCTTCCAATATATCGATCTTTACGTCTCGACCATTTTGGGACTCCTCGTCATGTCCGTGATCTCATCCGGGACTCCGAACAACCTTTGGTACATCAAATCACATAACTCATAATACAAGTCGTCATCAAAAGTTAAGCGTGCGGACCATACGGGTTAGAGAACTATGTAGACATGACCGAGACACATCTCCGGTCAATAACCAATAGCAGAACCTGGATGCTCATATTGGCTCCTACATATTCTACAAAGATATTTATCGGTCAAACCGCATAACGACATACGTTGTTCCCTTTGTCATCGGTATGTTACTTGCCCGAGATTTGATCGTCGGTATCATCATACCTAGTTCAATCTCATTACCGACAAGTCTCTTTACTCGTTCCGTAATGCATCATCCTGCAACTAAATCATTAGTCACATTGCTTGCAAGGCTCATAGTGATGTACATTACCGAGAGGGCCTAGAGATACCTCTCCGATAGACGGAGTGACAAATCCTAATCTCGATCTATGTCAACTCAACAAACACCATTGGAGACACATGTAGAGCATCTTTATATCACCCAGTTACGTTGTGACGTTTGATAGCACACAAGGTGTTCCTTCGGTATTTGGGAGTTGCATAATCTCATAGTTAGAGGAACATGTATAAGTCATGAAGAAAGCAGTAGCAATACAACTGAATGATCATTATGCTAAGCTAACAGATGGGTCTTGTCCATCACATCATTCTCTAATGATGTGATCCCGTTCATCAAATGACAACACAAGTCCATGACTAGGAAACTTAACCATCTTTGATTAGCGAGCTAGTCAAGTAGAGGCATACTAGGGACACTCTGTTTGTCTATGTATTAACACATGTACTAAGTTTCCGGTTAATACAATTCTAGCATGAATAATAAAAATTTATCATGATATAAGGAAATATAAATAACAACTTTATTATTGCCTCTAGGGCATATTTCCTTCAATTACTTATAACAAAACTTCTCCCATGTCCTCAGGAACAAATGTAACTACTCACAAAACATATTTATAATCAAGATCAGAGGAGTATTAATTATCATTAAGGATCTGAAAATATAATCTTCCACCGGATAAACCAACTAGCATCAACTAAAAGGAGTAATCAACACTACTAGCAACCCACAGGTACCAATCTAAGGTTTTGGGACCAAGATCGAATACAAGAGGTGAACTAGGGTTTGAGAGGAGATGGTGCTGGTGAAAATGTTGATGGAGATTGACCCCCTCTCAATGAGAGGATCGATGGTGATGATGATGGTGATGATTTTCTCCTCTCGGAGGGATGTTTCCCCAGCAGAATAGCGCTGCCGAAGCCCTAGATTAGTTTTGCCCATGTTCCGCCTCGAGACGGTAGCGCTTCGTCCCGAAAGCTTCCTTCTGATTGTTTTCTAGGTCAAAACACACCATATAGCCAAAGATGGGCATCGGAGGCCTACTAGGGGGTCCACAAGGTCGGGGGGCGCACCTAGGGGGTAGGGCGCACCCTCCAACCTTGTGGCTGGCTGGTGGTCCCCCTCTAGTTCTTTCTTCGCCCAATATTTTTTCTATATTTCAAAAACATGCTCCGTGAAGTTTCAGGACTTTTGGAGTTGCGCAGAATAGGTCTCTGTCGGTGTCAAAACCGGCGGATCTCGGGTAGTGGGTCCCGAACTGTGCGTCTAGGCCGGATGGTAACAGGAGGCAGGGAACACGATGTTTTACCCAGGTTCGGGCCCTCTTGATGGAGGTAAAACCCTACGTCCTGCTTGATTAATATTTGATGATATGGGTAGTACAAGAGTAGATCTACCACGAGATCAAGGAGGCTAAACCCTAGAAGCTAGCCTATGGTATGATTGTTGTATATGGAGTTGATTGCCTACGGACTACAACCCTCCGGTTTATATAGACACCGGATAGGGTTAGGGTTACACAGAGTCGGTTACAATGGTAGGAGATCTTGAATATCCGCATCGCCAAGCTTGCCTTCCACGCCAAGGAAAGTCCCATCCGGACACGGGACGAAGTCTTCAATCTTGTATCTTCATAGTCCAGGAGTCCGGCTGAAGGTATAGTCCGGCTACCCGAACACCCCCTAATCTAGGACTCCCTCAGTAGCCCCCGAACCAGGCTTCAATGACAATGAGTCCGGCGCGCAGATTGTTCGGCATTGCAAGGCGGGTTCTTCTCCAAATCATGTGTACCTGTAGGAATAATGTCCGATTTTTGTAATGTAGCGCTCCTCGACTCCCACGCCCAATAATGGTCGTCTTCCACGTGTCAAATGAATGCGAAAAGCCAGGGTGTTTTTACATCCACGCCCCTAGCTGTATAAACGAGCCACCTATTTAACGGGATGGGGATTTAGGTCCAAACCACATCTTCTCCTCTCCGCGAGTTATCATCAGAGCGCTTCCAGCAAAGGTCCATTCCAACATGACCAGCCGTCGCAACTCCTCCCCTCGCCCCTCCGGTCCCAAACCCGGGGACTGGGAGAGTTGCACCATCCCGCATAGCGAGTTAGTGTCGCTTCAGGCCAAGGGATTTCTCCCTCAGGCATACATGGTCCCGGTTCGAGCCGGTCTCACCACCTACAATGGCGGAAAACAAGCGGAGAGCACCCCCAATCCTTCTAAAGGAGAGCGGGTGTGCCTCGTCCCCTATCTAATAAGGGGACTGGGGTTTCCAATTCATCCATTTCTCCGCGGGCTTCTGGAGTTCTACGGCCTCCAGCTACACAATCTCACGCCCGCCTCCGTATTACATATTGCGGGTTTCGTCGCCCTTTGCGAGCTATTTTTAGGCCTTGAGGCTCATTTCACACTGTGGAAGAGGTTATTCTGCCTGGTGCCCCGTTCTCGAGAGGGGTCTATATACCAAGTGGGCGGAGCCGAAGTATGGCGCATCGCCGGGACCAGATACCTATCCGGAACCCCAAAGAAGGCGTCCGAGGACTGGCCTTCGGAATGGGTTTACATAGATGACGTCCCGCTACCGGACCCTATCCGGGCCGGTCTCCCTGAGTTCAACAGTGCCCCATTAAAGAAACGCTTGAGCTGGCGTCCGCGAAGCTCTCAGAAAGAAAGCGACAGAGACGTCCTTTACCTGATGGGCCGGATAAGACTGTTGGCTCATTCCGGACTAACCATGATTGGAGTCATGGCTGCATGCATTATGCAAGGGGTGCAGCCGCTTCAATATAGAGGCCACCCCATGTGGGATTTCAACGGGGAGGATGACGCCACCCGTTACGGTCGTAAGGGGCCGGCCTCAGCTGCCGCCCTAGTAAGGATCTTATCCTCTTTGTACAAGGGAGAAAAGGAGGAATTCCTCCGCGTCAATCTGCAGGCCGGATTTACTATGTACGATCCTCCAAGTTGGGTAAGTGAATAATTGCACTTGCCCGTCTGTTTTATACTCCCACGGTTAGATATGTAGTCTAACGACTTCAGTGCAGGAACTGCGACAGGAGGTAAAGGATATAAACAGCCGCCCTCCACAGCCCGAGGACCCAGAACGGTCCCTCGATCCGGACTCCGAAGAGGACCTGGACATATCGGTGGAGCTTATTGATGGGGTGTTCCATCAGCTAAGCAAGGACAATACCTTGGTAGCCATCACGGCTGATTACCCAGGGTTAATCCCGGCCTCCCAGGTGACAGAAACCGGAGTCTCATTCCCTTGAGAGAGATTCCACTCTCACGTATTCCGGTGTTTCTGACGACAACCGTGTTTTGCAAGGGAGATTTCCAAGGCAGGAGGCCGAACCTGCGGCGGCTAGCCAACGAGGGGCCGCAGGACCCCATGGGGCAAAAAGGAATGCAGTCCGGACTAAGATGCCGACGCAAAGGTATAGAGCACCCTCTGTTTCCCTGGTGTTATTCTGTCAGGGCATATTAACGTTCGTGCTATCTTCAGAACGAAGAGACCTCGCCGGACTACATCCGGAGAGGTTGCCAATCACGCCCCCACCAGCCAGGCTCCAACGTCTGGCCAGGAAGCGGAGGCGAGCACAAGGCGCGCACCGGACGCTCCTCCGACAGAGGATGCGGACAGGCTGTCTGCCACAAATTCTGAAGTGGAGAGTGCCATGAACCACAGGCATCGCCGGACAGTTCTACGCGATGCTTGTTTCTCCCAAGAGACTTTAGATGCCTTTAATTCGGGAGATGCGTACCTCCGTGCCGCTCAAAATGGTTTAGCTAGAGCCACAGAGCAGTATGTAAAAGACATACAGGTAAGAAAATTTTGGTCAAATATAGATATACCAGTAGCCCCGAGACTTGAAACAGTTAGAGCAACTGATTTAAGGATCATTTGATAAGCAGGTTCTTACAGAGAAGAATACCGTACTGTCCCAGGAGCTGGAAAAGTGCAAGGCCCAACTAGAGGCCGCACTAGTCGTAGCAGGGGAGCCCAAAGAGACACCCTCAGGTAAGATACACTTCGAAAGATTAGTATTGTGCGGTGTGGGTGCAAATCTGACAAATCATGTTGCAGATGGCGCCGGACTTGATCCGGAAAAGCAACAACTCTTACGCCGGCTAAAGGCCGGTGAGAGTACGTTGACAAAGGTGAGGCGAGAGAAGAATGATCTTCAGGATGCCAACACCAGGCTGGACGTCGAACTTAAAGATGTTCGTGGCCAGCTGTCAGACTTCACGAGGGAGAATCAGCGGCTTCAACGCGGCATATTCAGTAAGTGCTTGAAGGAACTTTAAAAAAAAGAGTTCGGCGAGGAAGTCGACTACCAGAGTAATGTCTGTAGGTATGCTTACAGGTCGTCCTGCAGAGGAAATGCCCGGTTCTACGGGTGACCTTCTTCCCGAACTCATGCAACTGCACGAGCGAATTCGGCAGGTGATGCGAGGTGTTGCCCAAGCCTTATGGCCTGCCCACTCCATGCCCAAGGGCCTTGGAGAGCTTGCGGAGAAGCTGAAGGGAGCTCGGCGGCGCTTCTAGTTGTGGAAGATATCGGCCTGCCGACAAGGCGCTAGGGAAGCCTGGGCCATGGTGAAGACCCGTTTTACGAAGTCTGACCCAAACCACATGGCCGAGGTCGGACCAGTGGGGCCTGACGGGAAGGAGATCCTTATGAGCTTAGTATACGGCCAAGTAGAGTTGGCCGCGAAGTATTCCCAGCAGGACTGTAAATTAGACAGCCTGTTAGATGGTATAGAAGAGGAATACAATTAGTCAGAATGACTATGTAATTTTGAATTGACATGTGTAATGCCTTCTAGCCGGATTGTAGATCGTTTGTCGTTGCCGACCTTTTCGCTTCAACCTCGGGACCTGACGGTCCGGAGTGTGTCCGAATACCATAGCGGTTATATAAGAACCATGGTATGCGTAGAGACCAGGCGTAGGGGTCATTAGTGCTTTATCAGACAAGTGCCCAACTAGTTATGTTATATTACATGGTTAGTAAGAAACATCTTCCAGAGAGAATAGTTCCGTTAGGGGTTCCTTTCGCTGGGAGGCATGCCCTAAAGTGCATGTCCGGACTGCGTAAAAAGACGCAGAAAAAGCATCTGGGGGCGCATAAAATGAGTAAAAAGATCATCTTTTATCTCACCGACCGAATATTCCCTTAAGAACGCTAGGTTTCGGCTTCACCCAGTCTGAGGTACACATCCGGCTGACCCGGCAGTAACAATCGCAGAGGTGCTCCCTTTACCACCTAGCCGAACAATCGGGAACGTAGGGGTAAGCACAGGAGGCAGGCAACCCAGCTTGGCCAAAACTTAAGTCATATCGATGCATATAATGGTGAAGAAAAAGGTACATGCGGAAGTTTGACGCATGTGTTGGGCGTGAAGCCCGTATAAATAAGCTTCTGTTAAAGAAGCCCCCAGGTTTAATGAGTGCGAGTGTCGCGTCACTCGATGAGCCTTTAAGGGCTATAAAAGAAAAGAGGGGAAGGAGAGAAATGTAAGACAGAAAAATGCAAAAAATGGACAGAGGAAGGAGACGAACACAGAGTCCGGAGCTAGGCATAGAATCTTTGGAGACGGGTGGCGTTCCACGGGTTCGGCTGGAGTCGGCTATCCGACACATCTCGCAGGCAGTACGCCCCGCCAGTCAGGACTTGGTCGATTATGAATGGACCTTCCCACTTGGGCTTGAGTTTGTCCTTTTTCTTATCCGGCAAGCGTATAACTAGTTTGCCAACATTGTAATTTTTGGCCCGTACTTCTCTGCTTTGATATCTTCGGGCCTGCTGTTGATAAAATGCAGAACGGGCTTTTGCCACATCACGCTCCTCCTCCAGGGCGTCCAAGTTGTCCTGCCGATCAAGCTCGGCTTCTCTTTCTTCGCACATGCGCACTCTAGGTGAGTCATGAATTATGTCGCAGGGCAGAACTGCCTCTGGGCCGTACCATAAAAAATGGTGTGTATCCGGTGGTGCGATTTGGCGTGGTCCGCAGCCCCCATAGCACGGAGTCGAGCTCCTCTACCCAGTGCGTGTTAGATTCCTTGAGGGACCGCACCAGTCTGGGTTTAATGCCGCTCATGATAAGACCATTTGCACGTTCGACCTGGCCGTTGGTTTGTGGGTGATAGACGGAAGCATAATCGAGCTTGATGCCCATGTTTTTGCACCAGAGTTTTACCTCATCGGCGGTAAATTTTGTACCGTTATCAGTTATGATGCTGTGGGGGACGCCATAACGGTGTACAACCCCGGATATGAAGTCTATCACGGGTCCGGATTCGGCCGTTTTAACAGGCTTGGCTTCTATACATTTGGTGAATTTATCCACCATGACCAGTAAGTATTTTTTCCTATCGGTCCCACCTTTAAGGGGTCCGACCATGTCAAGCCCCCAGACCGCAAAAGGCCAGGTGATGGGTATAGTTTGGAGTGCGGTGGGTGGCATATGGCTTTGGTTGGCAAAAAGTTGGCAACCAGCGCATCGTTAGACTAGGTCCTGAGCGTCTGCCCGGGCCGCCGGCCAATAAAAGCCTGTACGGAAAGCCTTGCTAACAAGGGACCGAGCAGCGGCGTGGTGGCCACCGAGTCCGGCATGAATTTCAGCCAGAAGGTTCCGCCCTTCCTCTTCGGAGATGCACCTTTGAAGGACTCCGGTAGTGCTTTTCTTATAAAGCTCTCCCTCATGGACTCTATAGGCTTTAGATTGCCGCACTATGCGGCGGGCCTCGTTTTGGTACTTCGGGAGTTCCTGCGTAGTAAGGTAGGCTAGGAATGGTTCTGTCCACGGGGTGATGACCGCCATTATTACGTGGGCTGAAGGTGTAATTTCATTGGCAGAGCCTCCAATTGTGTCAGATTGTTCGGCGTCGAGTGGTGCGGCTGGGTCCGGGCTGTTATTTGCGGGTTCCCCCTCCCATGCTATGGATGGCTTGAACAATCTTTCCAAAAAGATGTTGGGGGGGACTGCATCGCGTTTTGCTCCGATGCGTGCCAGGACGTCCGCTGCTTGATTGTTTTCTCGGGCTATATGGTGAAACTCCAGCCCTTCGAACCGAGCTGACATTTTTAGGACGGCGTTGCGGTTAGCTGCCATTTTTGGGTCCTTGGCATCAAAGTCTCCATTTATTTGGGATATCGCGAGGTTTGAATCCCCGCGTACCTCTAGGCGCTGGATACCCATGGATATTGCTATCCGGAGACCATGTAGGAGGGCCTCATATTCGGCTGCATTGTTGGAATCCATGTACATGATTTGGAGCACATATTGGATTGTGTCTCCTGTGGGGGATGTCAGGACGACGCCAGCCCCCAGTACGGCCAACATTTTGGAGCCGTCGAAATGCATAATCCAGTTTGAATATGTGTCGTACTCTTTAGGGAGCTCGGCCTCCGTCCATTCTGTGACGAAGTCGGCCAAAACTTGCGATTTAATAGCTCGCCGTGGCTTATAGGTTATATCGAACGGGAGAAGCTCGATGGCCCATTTTCCAATCCGGCCCGTTGCGTCGCGGTTGTTGATAATATCGTTGAGTGGTACTTCCGAGGCTACTGTTTGATGCAAAAGTCTCGAAGACTGTGAGAACGGTACTGGTGTCCTCGGGCTGGCTTTCTGCGGCCTCCAGAATTAAGAGGTCCTCGCCAATTTTGGCCACCTGCCGGAGTATCCAACATTCTCTAAGGCTGTGAGTTGGTGTGGCATCCTTTGTACTGTGGATTCTACAGGTCCATCAAGCCACCTTTCCAGTACGGTTCCATGCCCTGTAGAGGGTTTTGGCTTTTTGGTGTTTATCCCGGGTGTCCTATGATGATGCACCCTGTTAGTTCGGACGGGATTACTATTCAAGGCCGGATTATCCCAAAATTTTATTTCGGTTTTCCAGGTGCTTTCCATCGCACAATATTTTTGTACTATGGACGCCAAGTCAGCGAAGTGTGTAATATCACGACGACTTACGACATTAAGGATTCCCTCGTCCATGCAATTACTGCAGAAAATTGAGATTGCGTCTCCCTCGTGGCAATCCTTTATCCTGTTTATAACCAGGAGGAATCTGGCCCAGTAATGATGTACTGTTTCCTCGGGCCTCTGCCTAATTTGGGAGAGATCGCTTATATTCGGGTGGGCGGGTGTCGTTGAATCTGAAACCTCACCCAATCCAAGATTCGGAGGCCGAAGAGTTTCCAAACTCTGAAGTTCGGATTCTTGGATGTTGTCCAACGAATCTAGCCCGTTGCCTGATCCTAAGCTCAGGTCTTGAGTTACATCCTCCTCTCCGCGGGTATCCGGCTTGGAGGAGTCGGGAATTCGGACGTAGCTAGTCCTTTAAATAGATGAAGGGTCGCCGCTCTGCGCCTCTACCACGGCAACGTGGTGGGTGACTTGAGGAGAGTTAATTTATCTTAGATCGGGTTTAAGCCCAACCTGGTCGTAATCCATAGCGACCCCCAGGGCGGCGATGCGATCCAAGAGCTCGTTTACGGAAGAGAGCTCCATTGGATCTAGCTGCTCGACGAGCTCCGAGCCGACGTGTAGGTTGCTTTTGATGACCCAAGAGGTCACCGTCGACGCAACAGCCGAACAGGCGGTCATGAGGAAACCACCTAGCCGGAGAGTTTGGCCGACAGCCAAGGCTCCCTTAGCAACGGTGCCGTCTTTAAAGACGGGAGGAGGCATCCTTCCTGATTGCGACGGCACAGAGGAACTCTCAATGAAAGCACCAATGTCGGTGTCAAAACTGGCGGATCTCGGGTAGTGGGTCCCGAACTATGCGTCTAGGCCGGATGGTAACAGGAGGCAGGGAACATGATGTTTTACCCAGGTTCGGGCCCTCTTGATGGAGGTAAAACCCTACGTCCTGCTTGATTAATATTGATGATATGGGTAGTACAAGAGTAGATCTACCACGAGATCAAGGAGGCTAAACCCTAGAAGCTAGCCTATGGTATGATTGTTGTATATGGAGTTGATTGCCTACGGACTACAACCCTCCGGTTTATATAGACACCGGATAGGGTTAGGGTTACACAGAGTCGGTTACAATGGTAGGAGATCTTGAATATCCGTATCGCCAAGCTTGCCTTCCACGCCAAGGAAAGTCCCATCCGGACACGGGACGAAGTCTTCAATCTTGTATCTTCATAGTCCAGGAGTCCGGCTGAAGGTATAGTCCGGCTACCCGAACACCCCCTAATCCAGGACTCCCTCAGTCTCTAATATTTGCCCCTTTTCGAGTCCAGAATTCCAGTTGTCGGCATTCTCCCTCTTCATGTAAACCTTATAAAATAAGAGAGAAATGGCATAAGTATTGTGATATAACGTGTAATAATCGCCCATAATGCATTAAATATCAATATAAAAGCATGATGCAAAATGGACGTATCAACTCCCCCAAGCTTAGACCTGGCTTGTCCTCAAGCGAAAGCCGATATAGAGAAATATGTCCACATGTTTAGAGATAGAGGAGTGGATAAAATAAAATACGAACATGAGGGCATCATGATTATCTTTAGAACAACAACATATATTGTCATATAATTTCTTATGCTAAAGTAACAATTCGTTCACCAGGTAAAGTATGAATCAAAAACTTTATTGAAAACTAACAAACTATGATCTTAGTCATTGAAGCAATTGCAATTTATCATAACATAGGAAAGAGTCAAGTAAAGAGCTTTTCAGGAAGTCCACATACTCAACTATCATTTAGTATTTCACAATCAATAACACTCACACGATACTTATGGGTTCAAAGTTTCAATCGGGCACAGAGAAAGATAGGGGCTTATAGTTTCGCCTCCCAACCTTTTACCTCAAGGGTAATGTCAGCTATAATACTTTATGAAAACCTACATCTGAG